>NC_031966.2:35810846-36025846 GCF_001858045.2 Oreochromis niloticus
AAGATGAACCCTTACACATCTATGATTATATGCATGCGCTTAACTCATAGCATTTTCTGATCTGTCATTACTGTGAGACTGCTTTTTACTTCTAACTTTAAAACTTCATGTGACTGCAGAACACACGTGTGTCACCAAATTGAAAACAAACGTTTTTTATACATATGAATAAACACCTTTGTTCATGTAGGCACAGTAAGTTATATTGTACTGTGTTTTCCAAAGTAAATGAAATTAATATTTGACAACGACTAAGAAGATATTTGTAAATAACACGTTTAGCCTATTGTGAAGAATTAAGAAGGACACTTCTCTTTGCAAGATCATCAGACTCAGACTCAGCCAGTGAACATTTAAATGATATGTGTGTTGTGTCTCACTTTCCTGCAGTAGCTGGATGAACTGCTGATGATTAAGTCCTCGTGTTCACACAAAATTGATACTTCATTCAAATTTCGGCTACAGGATCAAGTGAGAAGACAGATTTACACAGAGATTCCTGATGAATGATGTAGTGTAGAAAGTTCACATCAGAGCTTGGGTTGGCGTCCCTTACCTGGTCCTGAATCCTCTGCAGGAACCCAGAGTTCTTCTCTGTGAGGTTTGGAGATTCATCGCTAGTTCCATCCAGCGATTTAGTCCATGGCAAGTGTAGTTTTCTCCAGACATCCCGATGAAAGTCTGATCCCCATGTTGTCCTCGTCATGGACTCCATGGCAAGAAACTCCTCCCACTTCAAACCTGTCATAGGACTGCATCTTTGATACGCTCTCATCCAAAGTGATATAGGAATATGTGAAGTCAGCTCCCTTTTTAGCAAACAGCCAACACATCTTGATGACTTTCTTCCACACACTGATTGACTACACGTCTGACGTTGTCAGCCTGCGCCTTGTTGTTGGGGCTGATTACGGCAGGTGCTGCTAACAGTTTTTCAAAACTTTGCCATCAGAAAAAAAGGTTGCTGTTTTTGTAAGCTTTGAAATAAATCTGCCTGACAACTGTGAAGATTATTTCACAGCTTCTCCTTCTTCTGTCTCGCTGCATGGTTAGCATGCTTGGTTAGAAATGGTCTCTTGATGTCATTGTTTTTTTTTAATGTAGGGCTGTTTTAATTTTATGTATTATGTGTTTTATTTATTTATTTTTGCTGTTTATTGTTATTCTATTGTTTTTAACTTATTTTCTGTACAGCACTTTGGTCCGGTGCTGGGTATTTTAAAGTGTTTTATAAATAAAATTGGATTGGATCTTCCTTGTACACCACTACACTCTCTCAAACACACAACACCTCTCTTCTATCGTCATAACAGCAAGTGTTACTTGACCCTCATTTAAGGTGCATAAGGGTAAAGTTTTATTGTACTCAAACATCAACAGCCCCTGTGTTGGAAACAAGGTACACAGCAGTAAAGGCTGGAGCCCGTCTCTGGGATTCTTTGCACAAAATATTCTTTTTCTTGAACCCGTGACTACCGTGCTTAGACTTTCAGATGCTGTAAGCAGGATGTCCTAAACACTCCCCGAATTAGCGTTCAGTTCATCCAAAATGCAGCAAGAATACTGACAGGGAGAACACATTTCAGACATACTGGCTTCTCTTCATTGGCTTCCTGTTAAATCCAGAATTGAATTCAAAATCCTGCTCCTCACATACAAGGTCTTAAATAATCAGGCCCCATCTTACCTTAATGACCTTGTAGTGCCATATCACCCTATTAGAGCACTTCGCTCTCACTCTGCAGGCCTACTTGTTGTTCCTAGAGTATTTAAAAGTAGAATGGGAGGCAGAGCCTTCAGTTTTCAGGCCCCTCTTCTGTGGAACCAGCTTCCAGTTTGGATTCAGGAGACAGACACTATCTCTACTTTCAAGATTAGGCTTCAAACTTTCCTTTTTGCTAAAGCATATAGTTAGGGCTGGACCAGGTGACCCTGAATCCTCCCTTAGTTATGCTGCAATAGACGTAGGTTGCCGGGGATTCCCATGATGCACTGGGTGATTTTTCCTCACTCACTTTGTTTACTCACTATGTGTTTATGCACCATTCTGCATTTCATCATTAGTTACTGTATCTGTGTCGCTCTTCCACAGTGTCCACCACATTAAATTTAGCTGGCTGTATTAGTGACATAGTGACATTATGGCTGTTCACACATAAAGCCAAATTAACGCCTCCTTTTCTCTTTTATATAAAAGTAAAAGTGTGTATCCAAGCACCCAGGCTTACAAACATATAACAAAGTCAGTTGTGTATGAAACTCCTACACACATAGATAAAAATTCACCCCACCACACCATCTCCTGAATCAGCTAGTATAATCTTTCCAAAATGGACCATGTGTGAGAAGCAATCAAATGTACCAGCTCGTGTAGCAGTGAAACACTCTTTGTCCTTCAGATGCAGAAGCTGTCACGACATTGAATGTGAAGCTGTGCTGTGATGTGAGGCAATGGTAGCAGTTTAATTAGTAAGATGTGGAACCTGAGCCACGGTTGTTCACTGGTAGTTATTGTTTTCCCACTGTTTAACATTGAGAGTGCTTAAAGATGGTTAGATGATCATAAGTAAGACTAACCTCTCATTTTTGAATGAAAGCCAGCCTCATCCACATAATGCCTCTTTGTTGTCTGACATGCCTTTAGCAGGTAGCCTGCTACGGCTGCACTGTAAGTATGCACATCAGATGATTGAGGTTACAGGTACAGTGTATTTTCCAACCTCGCTGTGATCGCTGAACATTTGCTGTGCCTTGAAATTCATAAGTGAGAAAAGTCAGAAAAGGCCTTTACTGATATACAATAGACACAAAGTTTCCAATGTTATATTTGCAACACTATGAGCCAAAACTGTGGCACTATTGTGAACAGAGTAAACAGTTCATCTAAAAATATGTGTAATTAGTTATATGTATATAACAGCGATGCTAAACTCTACTTTAGAAGCCTTTAATTGGTTTCCATTGCATATTTGTTGGCATCATTTTTCATACATTACATATTCAGTGAAAAGGTTACTTAGTATTACAAAGATTAAATTCAGTTCATTTGTATTTATATAGTGCTAAACCACACCAACAGTCACCTCAAGGCATTTAATGTTGTGAGGTATAAAGAGTAAAAAAATGATGACAGATTAAACAGATGTCAGGTTAGCTGTGTTTCTGTTACTAATGTGTTAAATACACAAGTAAGATTTAATATCAGGTTTAATGTCATCAGTAACACTGGGTCATTGTTAGATCGCTGATGTATCACAGACTCGGCCACACAGCCATGACAGCACTGCTGTGTATAGAGAGCGCTGTTACTGGTGTGAGTGCGTGAAAGAAGAGATGGTGAAGGCAACGTTGTGTCGAACACAAACTTAACAGCAACCAAAATCACCAACATCTGTGCTCCAGTGGCTTTTGTTGGGTTGTTGCTGACTGTTGACAAACCACACCTCCTCTCCAACAGCTGACTGCAGATGGGCAGAAAGGAAGGCTGGACGAGAGAGCGTACAAGTCAACTTGTGAACAGCTGCAAAATCCTATTCCAGAAAAATCAAAAATAATTACTGTCATTGAAATATAATCAAAATTACCAAGCATCTTATTATTGGAACCAAAGGTGGTTCTTTTTGAGTTTTAACCTGTCGTAGACAAAATTCATCTTTCTCATAGAAATGTCAAACTTTAGCCCAGGCCTGTGGCAGATTTGTGTAGACCATCCATCCATCCATTTGCTTCCACTTATCCTTTTCAGGGTTGCGGGGGGCGCCGGAGCCTATCTCAGCTATCATAGGGCAAGAGGCGGGGTACACGCTGGACAGGTCGCCAGTCTGTCGCAGGGCTAACACGCAGACACAGACAACTCGCCCACTCGCACTCACATTCACTCCCACATCCACACCTATGGGCAATTTAGTATTTCCAATGAACCTATCGCCACTACCTGCATGTCTTTGCACTGTGGGAGGAAGCCGGAGTACCCAGAGAGAACCCACGCAAACATGGGGAGAACATGCAAACTCCACACAGAAAGACCCCGGCCTGATGGTGGAATTGAACTCAGGACCAACAGTGCTAATCACCGTGCCACTGCGCCACCGCCATAATAGAAATTCCATATACATATTCTAAAACAAATGTTGCCCTTTCTGGAAAAAAGAAATGTGTAATTTCCCTGTTGAAAGACATTTCTGATTCATAGTAAACTGTAAACATAGTAAAAGTAAAACTGTGGTTTTTAATGACATTAACTCTAAAATAAAAAAGGTAACAAAATCTTTGTTACCAATTAGCTTGCTGTCATTAATGCTTAATGCTTGTTCTTTTACTTGTCCCCTCCAAGACTGAGTTATTTCAGACAAGGACAAACAACATCAGAAGTAAATTGGTACAACAAGCTTATAATGCTGCATAATGCAAAGTTTAAGCAAGGTATAAGCTTTAAATGCTGAGGTGACCTTACAAGTCATCTAACTAAGACGTATAATCCTGTAGGTGCTTATGGCAGCCTGAGTTCAAATGAATGCCACTCGTCTGTCTTTCCTGTCAGCCCCCTCTTTGTCCCGTCAAATGGAGCAGAAATCCCATAAAAATAATGTCTGAGAAAACTACAGCACTGCTGTTTTATTTGTGATGGTAAAAAAAAACACCCTAGGGTATGAGTCTGCATCCTTGAACCAAAGACCATCACAGAGATGAGACACGGCTTCAGGGAAATGGGCTATTGAGACAGTAGCGCAGATATACACGTTCACTCCAAACATCCAGCAATATGCCCCCGCACACGCACACACACACACACACACACGCACACACACGCACACACACACGCACACACACGCACACACACGCGCACACACACGCACACACACGCACACACACGCACACACACGCACACACACATGTGCCAAATATAAATCGTGTACAGATTCACTGACAGTGCTGCCAGAAAAGCCTTGCATGGATGAACTTGGTCTCTTCCTTCACTCACAAAAGCCAAAGCTCATAAACTTTAAGGACAGAATCACGCTCACTCAATTTGAGACTCTATTATGCGTGAAAAACAATTCAGTAGCACACATATGAAGCTGCCCTCAGAAAAAGAAAATTGAAAAAAATTTCTAAGTCTTAGTGGGAACAGTGTCAACTTTTGACTCTCACATGCTTTAATCAAGCAGAGACAGAGTCACTGGGTCTCATGGTCCCTTTAGTTTTTGTTAAATGAGGTTGAGTCATCCTTTGTTTCGATGACTAAGAAAGTCTGAAGGTTCAACAGAAAGGTTGATCAGAACTGACCTTCTGTCTTTGCAGCGTAAAAAAACAATGCTTAGACTGCCAGCACAGTCATCCAGTCATATTCATATTGGATGCACTTCTTTAGTGGAGGACTTGTGATTTTAACACTACCAGCACCCTTTATGAGTGAGAGAGGACAAGTGGCTCATTCCTTCATCTAGTAATGACAGCCTAAGTTTCCTACTGATTTTCTCCACACTCTCTGCTTCACCTGTAATTTAAATCCTGTCCAGACTGATTCTTGCATTCTTACATTTTAAATACATCACCCACCGTTTCATGAATAATATATGTAGTTAAGTACGTATGGTTATTGTTATAGTCATTATAACTTTCATATAGACATTTGAGCCAAAGCACCCTTAAACTGTCTCAGACATGAAGCAGTAGCACAGAAACACATTCAAACAGAAACAGATGAGTGACAAATTCAAAGAAAGTCAGGCTTAAAGTGTTGGACTACCACATGTTTGAAGTCCATATGGAAGGATGGAACATCATTGTTCACAAACATATTCTCCTGAGTTTAGAGTTGGTGAGTGCAAAGTCCTCAGGATTCCCATCATTTTTGGACTCATCAAAGTATTTGGTTAGAAGTGACCTTTGGATGGGGCCACTGTTATCTTGGAAACTGCGCTCGTCATATAGACAGGTTTTATCAGTAGATAAAGATGCTTGCTCACAACATCTTTGTATTGATTGGCAGCCACCCTTCACTCTCAGGGCAACACTGAGGTATACCAGCACAAAGCTCCTCACAGAATAATACAGCAACCAGGCTTCAAACTTTCCTTTTTGATCAAACTTATAGTTTCGGTTGGATCAGGTGACCCTGAATCCTTCCTTTGTGCATCATGGGAATCCCTCAGCAGCCTAGACCTACTGCAACTGAGTGCTTCTTCTTCACTCACTATGTGTTTAATTATTAGCTATTATACTATATACTCTTCCACAGCATGTCTTTATCCTGAGGTCCTCCCCTCACCCCCAACCAATCACAGCAGATGGCCCCGCCCCTCAGTGAGCCTGGTTCTGCCGGAGGTTTCTTCCTGTTAAAAGGGAGTTTTTCCTTCCCACTGTTCCCAAAGTGCTTGCTCATAGGTCGGGGGTGGTGGTGGTGGTGGGGGTCATATGATTGTTGAGGTTTTCTCTGTTTTCTTTGTGTTATTTTGGGGCTCTTACCTTTTAATTTCATTTCATTCAATTAAGATCAGTTTAAAAAATGAGTAAAGATCATGGGAAGCCCAGCAGGATGGTTCAGGGTCTCCTGGTCCAGCCCTCACTATAAGTTTTATCAAACTTCTATGTCTTTTGACTCATGTCAAAGCAGAGAAGGTTTCTCTATCCAAAATCCAAACTGGGATTTTTTTTACAAACTCGAGGAATCACAAGTAAGCCGGCCGTCTCAAATCGAAGTGCTCTACATTATAAAGCACTGTGAGGACTTTAAGACATGATGAAGCCTGATTATTTAAGAATTTATGTTTCAACTAAATTCTGAATTTAACAGGAAACTAACAAAGAGGCTACTGTGGCCAAACTGTGGTCTCGGTTTCTCGTCCCTGTCAGTACGCTTGTTGCAATTTTGTGGATCAGTTGAATGTTTTCAGAGTTTTTAGAGTAACCCAATAATAATGAATTACAAAAAGCCTAAAAGTACTAAATGCATCAAGTAGCTTTCTGCATGAATCTGACACAGGACGTTCTGATTTTAGAGGTGATGTGTAAATTAATGAAGGTGGTCCTTAATATTTGCTTAGGACACCCTGAGGTACATTTCGCAGTCACTGAAGACCAGAGTCTCTGTTTTTTATCACGGTGTTCATTTAGGAAGAATTTATACATTCCAGTTCCTCCACATACAGCAGCAGCTGAACAGTGCAGGGCAGGGTTGGGTTCTGGCTTTACCTAAAAAGTAACTAAATAACTTTTTTTATGTGAAAAATTAGCACATGTTGAATGTCTACTTATGCTTTTGCAGACATATGAACTATTTGGGTTGATGTTGCCCAGAAGATCAAAGTAAAGGAAATAAAGAGAAGCAGTCAGTGTATCACTGCACCAGGAGAGAGACAAAAACAGAGGAAGAGAGCAAAAAAAAGAGGCAGATCTATGCTGGGAGGATCCGATAGATGCTGACAGATAATGTCCATGAACTGTGCGTCTGTCAGAAATGTATGTACTGTAGCAGCGCAAGTGATACGATGTAGGCGGCAAAGGAATGTGTTAAGGTGAAACCAGGCCAGACTTGAACAGATGGAGGAACATAAATAGCTGAATATTAGAGAGGATGAAAGGACAAACAGTGACAGAGAAAACAATTTGAGAAACAAAGTGCAGCTGGAGGGAAAATTCACAAATCTAAATAAAAACAGTCTGTAAACGTGCTAGGAAGGACAAACAACAAAAATATGTGTGGAAATGTGTTCCTTTAACACAGGCACTATACACCAGAGATGCTGAATTATGGCTTAGCTGGTGACCTTTCAAAGAACTTAGAGGACGGACCCAAAAAGCTGCATTTCATCTCAAACGTTGCATTTCAGGGTCTTTGTGCCAGTGGTGGTTCTCCTTTAAGAAAAGACACAAATTTAATGATGATGTAAAACACCAGTCCAAACTACCAGTTCAGTGAGTTGGGCTCATTTTCTGCCATTCTAGTTACTTTCAAACAGAGTTCCAATTATACCTTCACTGCCACATTGACTCAAATAAAACAACACTGATGTCATTTTCTATGAATTTGGGGAGGCTGATACTTCACTGTAGTTTGAGAAATACAGCAGCGGACTGTGCTCTACTTCCTGGGCTTTTACAATCTGTACTTGTGTATCCTGGTACTAGCTAGTTATTGCTTGATTCCACTTTCTTTACATATGAGTAATCAGAGGATTCATGACTCGAGTTCCTAGAACTAATGTAAACTGCATTTACATCTGTTCTGCCAACTTAGGTCTTTAATGGATCACCATGTAAAGCGGACGGAGCAGGTAAAGGAAGTGAGTCACCAAAGCACAAGGTCAAAGATCCAGTCTCTCTGCAGATGAGACAAACTGCCAAATAAGGTCACTGAGTTTTATCTGCTGATACTGATTAGCCACACTGTGCAACTCTACAGCAGAAATCAACATTCTTACAGCCACTCATAATGGGTTCAGGCTCAGCTTCAAATAGGTTAGCATTACCTGATAGTTCATGTAAAAACCATAGCCTGAGATGATCCTGTTCAGAATGCAAAACAGTAGTGCACACACCAATGGCTGATGTAATCATGGCTACATCCTATGCTGCTAATGCGCTCTTGGGGTTATTTAGGTATGCTGGTCACTGCTGCAAAGCTTTGCCACTGTTTCAAGTGTTCTCCATTTGTGGATGATGGCTTTCACTGTGGTTCACTGGAGTCCTCTAACCTTAGAAATGGCTTCATTTATGGTCAGAATTTGATTATTACAGTCAGAAAAATGCTAGTGTAAGTGTTCTGAATGTAGCAACATTTTACAGACATATAAACCATACAGTACAACTGAACAATCATAGCAGGAACTACAACAGTTATGTGTGGTTATTGTCAGTGTTACATGATACAGTAAATTGTCTAACACAAATAATAGTAAATCATGTTTACATTATTAATTTTAAAACTTTCCTCCAAAGGGATTTGAGTTCAGATATTGATACTTATGCCACAAAAAGTGTTCACGACTTTTAGACAAGAAATTAACACTGTGTGGAAGAATAGATAGCAATAAAATAATAGTTACACAAATAAATAATCAAATATTGTGGCGCATTACTGAAGGAAAATTGTCAATCATAAATTATTGTCACACATGAATATTTGATTGTATGAACAATCAATAAAAGAGCTTATCAGTGAATCTTGATTCAAGATTGTTTGTTTCTTTGTTTTTTCAACGTGGAGAAAGAAAATGTGGAATGATATTTGTTATACTGGCAAAATTAATGCTTGGTTGTAAACACAATTTTAAACCATGTGGATTCCTCCCACAGTCCAAAGACGTGCAGCTGGTGGTGATTCTAAATTAACCACAGCTGTGAATGGTTGTCTGTCTGTCGTCTGTCTCTCGGCTGGTGACCTGTTCAGGGCGTACCCTGCCTGCACTCAAAAAAATCTGTTGTTGGATGAACACAGTTTAATCATGGCACCTTTTTCCACGTGATTTAAACAAGTACAATAACCCATTTTTGACCATGTCAAACCAACACATTTGGCATTTGGTGGTTTGATGTAATCAGATTACGTTGGATCAACGTAGTATACTTACATTGACTTGAAGTGATTTATTTAAGTATGTAGAGTGAAATGTGTTTTAATTCATTCTACACAAGTTAAAAACTTTAGGAAAAAACAATGAAATCGTGTTGTTTAAACAACTACCTTGTTAATCAAGGCAATTACTGCTAGTCTTGCTTAATGAACCAATATGGGGGTCGATGATTTCATAGAGACAAACAACCATTTGCACTTACATTCAGAATCACCAATTAACCCAACTCTAATTATACACTGCAAACCAGCCAGATTATGGATTTGAACCCAGGACCTTCTTGCTGTGAGGTAACAGCACTAACCATCACGCCACCAAGCTGTCAATCCAGGCTTAACAAAACTAGGAAAGCTATGATAACAAGGCTTGATGCAGAATTTTCTGTACGTTTTTGTCCTTGACAGGTTAAACCACAATAAATAGCGAGAGCATACACGTGGTGTGGGTGTAGTTGTCTGCCTCTTAAAACTCCAGCAATTTTTCTGCAGTTTGACATCTAATGTGATCTTGTGAATTTGGTGAGTCCAGGCAACTAACCACTCTTACTAGATTGTTCTTCTTGAGATGACAGGATACAAATTAAGTTGCTGAATTTCATGCAGATGCTACATGATGTAATTACGTTCACCATAGAAACATGAAATTTTTTAGTTCAAATTACAAGTTTGAATCTTGTACATGTAACAACCGCCCAATTTCATTTTTTTGAGTGTGGGATAGGATCCAGCTCCCCACGACCCTGAGAAGGATAAGTGGAAGAGGATGGATGGTGTTTAATAACGGCATCTATTGATGTTATAGCTGTAGCTGTATACCTGTTTTTCACACACACACACACACACACACACACACACACACACACACACACAGATATACGCGTGGGCAGTTGTGCATCGCCTTGCCCTAACCTTTGGTAATACCACGTTTGTCCTCCTGAGCCACTTCTTGATTGGCCAATTGTGCTGTTTCGCTTACGTTGAAATCTTAAAGACAACCTTTCTGTTCTTGAAGACAAGAAAGGAGAGAAGAGGAAGTAGAGGACAGGAGAGGCACAGCATTGATTGATACGAAGAAGCTAGAAAAGGCAGTGCAAGCACAATAACAAGCACAGGGTCACCCTTGAGGTGATTGTGTAAGATATTTGCACATAATCAAACTATAGGCGCAAGCCACATTGATTGACTGATGTGTGTGTGTGCCGTTGTGCACTAGCACATTTAGCATTAGTGCGTGTGCGTGTGTGACACACAAGCAGCTGCACGTCATCAGTTCTCATATTTGTGTTGTTGGTAATGTTTCTCCTTTGTGTTCTGTACTCCAGCTCACTTTATATCAAGCGAAACGAGAAGGACAGCGATCTGCTGAGAGTCTAAAGGACGTGTCCACATGTATCTGTAGACGTGCTTATGGATTACTAAGGACCAGTTTAAATTTGTGTATGTTTGTATTGTCAGTAGTTATTTACATTTCATGGCATCCTTTAATACAGCAGTGCTGAACAAGCCCTCTCCAACTGCCTTACAACCTGCCTTAAAAGCTCCAACACATAACTGCAACTGAGTTTATAGAAACTTGGGTATTATTTTAAACTGCTAAAGTAAACTGCAGCAGCCAGGAGAGTAAGGAAAGTCTACCATGAGGTCTTGGCCCTTCCAGACCAGCTAGCGTTTATCAACACGTTGTCAGGTGTAGATACAATCACCAGTTCTTCTTCTTCTTCTTTTGTCCCTAGCTGGCAGTTGGCAGGTGAGGTTGTCCATGAGGCCAATACGTCGCTGTGGGTGCCGTAGGGTTTCCATCTTGATCAATGATGCATTTCCAGGCCTTGTGGTCTCTTGCCTTCACCTTTGCTTGCTCGAGGGCTAGTCGTCGTTGTTTAACCTCCTAAGACCCGAACTCTTCCACGACATGCATTTTTAATTTCTCTTTGATATTTGGTCACATTGGGGCCCGATGAATGTAAAAACAAAGAATTACCAGATTTTTTTTTTTTTACCTTATTTTTGTTTTTATGAAAAATAAGAGCCACATATGAGGATATTAGTTTAAAATTTTGAAAGAACAGTAGCAGTATAATGTCCTCGTAAGTGGATATCAGGCCCATGTAGAGCAGAATTGAGTATTTTGGTCTAAATAACCCAAAATGTGATGTCAGGTCCTAGGAGGTTAAGGTCTTCTTCAATTTGCTTAAATCCAAGTCTTCTTGGGCGCATCACGCTTCACTCTCCAGAGGGCGAGGTGCTGCTGCATCAAAAGGCAATATGGCAGGCAATGGTTGCTCATGCGGCAGATGTGGCCAAACCATTGCAGTCGTTGCTTCCTAATCAGCTCTTCCATTGAGGGCTGCTGGTGACATTGACTACGTATCACGGTGTTGCTGAGACAATCACGGAGGGACACTCGGAGAATCTGACACAAACAGCACATTTGGAAGACCTCGAGCTTCAGCAATCAGCAGTTATTCTCCATAACACCCAAAGATGCTTGCACTGCCCCAGCAACGGCAGTAGGTGTGGCAGAAGGGTGTCACAATGTGCTTATGGCCCCCAAGCATATGTCATGGCACCAAATTGAGTCATCAAAACTTTTTCCTCTCAAAGTTAACTCTCTGATATCTAAGTCATAATAGGTGACAGCACTATCCCTAAAACTATATTTTCAAGAAAAGCAAAAAAATAATTCTAGAAAAATATGCCTTTTTCTTTTTCATTTTTCTTTGTTGCTTTTTTTGTGTTTGATGTGCGTTAAATAGAATGATTGTTTCCTTTATTCCCTGATTGCCAATACTTGGGACAAAAATGACCTCGGGTTAGGGTTAGAGTTAGGATCGGAGTAAGTCACCAACTGGCATTTAGCACTTAGAAGGTTAATCACTTCATTATTGTGATGGAGTGTTAGGAACAATTTAGCAATATTAATGTAATTAGTGATCATTCTAGTTCCTTACAGTCCAGTTAGACAACAGTTTCTTTATCTTCAAATTTCCCAGTCACTAATATTCCAGTGTTGACTGTTATTGTGTGACCCATAAAATAATGAGTTTCAACAATGTGTGTTCAATGAGATTTGTCTGTTAAGAATCAGCAAATGTCTCTGTGTGCTGATGATGACAGAAAGTGCTTACAGAGTAATGCTGGTGTTTATTAGTTAACTGCTGTTTCTAAAGCAAAGGTGTCAGCTGGGGGATTTCCTTACTGCTTGTTAGTTTGCTGTTACCCTGTCTGTGTTTTTTACTTTGCCTGTTTGGGAAGGGCTCTTTGTGTTAAACATGACAACAAACCTGTGTCACAAACATATTAAACTAATATTAATCAATCAAGATTTTGAGGACTGGAATTTTAATGAAACTGTTCAATTTGCTGTTGTGTTGTCATCCATCAACACAACATTCCTACATGAATGAGAACACAGTAAACATCCTTCTTTTTCTATTTCTGCTGATCAACAGATCATTCTTTTCTGTACTTTTCAAGAAACTGCCAAAAATAATGGAATACTGCCCCTTCACAGTTTCAGACACCAATGCTTTGGGTGCCCTTATTTTACTGCCTTTACATAAGTGCTGTTCAAGCAGTTCAGGAAGTTCTGTGGCCTTTCAATGTCACCCACAATGCCACAGTAGAGTCCGGGTTGGGAAATGCACACCGCAGCCTTTTAAAGCCTGCTAGCACCGGCTATACTTTGAATATGATTTCAGTCAAGGATTTGCAGGAAAGTCAGAGCCAGCATCAGTCAAATACACCCATGGAGCATGTCTTTACATATCACTGTGGTAAATCATCATAATAATGTGGCAAATCATTAAAATTTATGAAGACTTGTCAATTTTAGAAGGAAGCACAGAGTAGGAGGCAGAGCGTTTCTTTTCCCACAACAGTGATATCTGTGATTGAGCGCTGATCTCGCCGTCTATCTTTCTAATCCATCTTAATCCATCTTAAGCAATATCTCAGATGTTGCTGGAAAAACTTCCTGAAGCAATATATAACAAATATAAAAGAGAAATCATTCTCTTACTCTATGTATGAGACTCCACTAAATAGAACCTAAAATACAAAAGTAATAAAATCTTGACGATGACATGGAAACCACAGAGTTGCACTGTTATCAAAGGCATCCAGTGGTTTGAGTTAACAGCTCAGTTCTGCTTTGTGTTTGATAAGAAAGTCCAAATCATATCTTATATTTGGGCTCATGCCACATTAGCATCAGTCCTTTTTTTACCACATCATTATGTGACATCAGAAAGTTGTGGGAAGTGGGCCTATTCACCCACTCAACAAGGAGCTATGAGAAAGTACAGTCAACTGCACTCCACAGTGACTGGGATTAGCTATTTATTATTTTTAAAATGAAATACAATCTTTATGAATTAGCTTTTACCACAGGATGTGGAAGGTGGTCGTAATAAACTGTTACTTGAACCAAACCATTACTCCAGCCAAACTCCAGCCATCCTTTTATTTTTAATTCTTTATTTATTCTTTTGAGAAAAGTTGCAAAACAGCCAACTGATCATCCTGCAGAGACTAGAAAGAGACCATATTTCTGCCATGTTAGGTTCTCCTCTCCGGCTACCTGAACGGAAGTTAAAGTTGAATTTGCAATCCATCATATCTTAAGGACCCCATAGTGCCACATTGTTCCAGTACAGCTCCTCACTGTCAGACTGCAGGCTTACTTGTGGCTCTTTGAGTTTTTAAAAGTAGAATGGGAGGCAGAGGCTTTAGATTTCTGACCACTCTTCATGAAACCAGCTCCCAGTGTGGATTTGGGTGACAGATACTCTATCTACTATAAATTCAAAACTTTCCTTTTTGATAAAGGATATAGTTAGAGCTGGATCATGTGACCCTGAGCCAAACCACTCGCCGATTATGCCAAAGAGTTCTTCCTTTAAAAAGCAAGTTTTTCCTTCCCACTGTTCCCGAGTGGTGGTTGGATGTATATGGATTTAAACAGTGTTTGTCTTAGCGAGTTGTAATGATGGATCCAAATGTTGAACAGGTTCGTAAGAGGTCATTAAAATCTGCCTGTGGATTCGTCTTGGACCTTACAAGGACATCTGGCAAATAGCATCAAAAACTTCTCCTGACTTTGAAGTAAAAGGCAACCAGAGAATTTTCTGCTCTACCTGAGATCATTTTTGTAGCTGTCCTCTGGCAGACCCTGGGACTCTCCCAAGAGGGAGAAGAAGGTCATTAGGAAGATAAAAAAGGAAGTTGGAGAGACGGGATTGATTGAAGGTAAAGTGGTCAGGTTATTAATTTTAAGCATGAACACACACACACATTTTTCACCTGTCAGTGTGTTAAGCTTTTTTAAACCCACAACATTCATGTCCATAAAACTATGGGTGTGGGTTTCTGTTGTTTTCTGTAAAATAAAATGATATGTGCATGCAAGCACACATTTATTCAGTGCCACAAATTGGTCTGCAGTCTCAGCCCGCACTCATCTACCTCTTCTACCTCATGCATCTCTGCTTCACTTGTTCATCCAGTGTGGAGAGCAGGCAGGATGACCTCTGCATTTCATCCCGACACATAGATAGCAGTTGTTGGGATTTAGAGATTCTTTATTGCTACCATATAATCTGCCTTATGATAAATGCATTAATAACATGTTTTACAGTATTATTTTATCAGTAATATTTCTTACAGGGTTCATATTGCATTGAATATGTTTGTCATCACATTCATTCTATTCACAGGTAGAGTTCATTTTATACACCTTGCATAACTGTGCTTGTTTAGAGTTGATGTTCTATCCAAGAGGGTTTTAAGCTTCACTGGTGAGAGTGTCCAGGTGATACATGTTGAGGGAAGATGAGAACATAGCAGGTTAATTGCATGCATGCTTACAATACACATAAATCTAGTAGCAGGCCTGAGCGAAGGCCCCAGTGTCTTCTGCTTTTCTTTGAGACCTGCGCCAATTCTGTCTACTTAGTGATTGGTGACGAGGGTCCATTATTAGCCATTAAAGACCCTGAAGCTTGAAGTTTATTACCTTAAAAGGCAGGTGTTATAGAAAAGAGAAGTTACATGTCTGTTTATAGTTATTAGAGATGTACAAGATGTACCCTTGTCTGTAAACAATGACTGTACACAATGTATTTTTGACCTGTATTGACGTGTATGTGTAGGCGTTAATTTTCTATGCTATAAAACCAGCATTCAATGTATTTTTGTCAGAGGAAGCCATATGCTGATGGTTCCTCTCCTGTGTTAATAAACTCATTGTTTGATTGCACTTGTCTGGTGCCTCCGTCGTTTGTTGTTCTGGTCTCCAATTGATTGATCTCGCACGATACAGTCAACCAAACTGCTGCGGAAACCGTCATTAACCACAACAAGCGACAACAGATGACACCAAAGGCGTCAACTGCATCCGAAAGCAAAGACGACCTCATCGAACGTCAGTGACCACCAAACTTACTGCTCGTCAGCAATAATGCCTTCAGTGCAGCTATTCTGTACACAGTCAAGTCAAATGGTGCTTTAAACTATGCACTGCAGAGTTGCCTTTATTTTAAACAATTAGTAATTAGATACATAAAGGAAATCTAAATGGTGTGTGACTTCAACGACAACACCGTAAACACACTGCTGCAGGGTCTTTCAGGCTTTATTTTACCTCCTAGTTTCGAGCCTATACCACAATCTTTGCCACTAATGTTTTAGGGAACAGTACCTGCTTTGGAGTTTGACCAATATTTGGTTTTAGCATTATATGGAACATTTCTCGATTTCATATTTAACAAATTATTATGCCCACCTGTGTTCATTCAAGGGTCAATAGGCAACATTTAAGCAGAAAATCACTTGTGACTGTTAACAAGGTGAATGGTTCTCTTCGGTCCCAGAGATCCTTTGCAGTAGCAGTGGGGCGTTAAATAGAGAAATTACAGTAGCACTAAAAGCACTAATCGCATGTCATTCTCTCTGCAGCAGCATGCACTGATAGAGAATGGCGTGGCTCCACTCCTCTCATTCCCCTGTCAAAAGTGGACCCATGGCTCTTTTATTTGGTTATTGGAGAAGGTCCAATGCACCCCTCAGAAATCTCACATTTCTCTTTCCTTCTACACTTTTACCTACTGAAAGAGATCCAGTGAACTCTGCACTAGAATGCACTCATTCTTTCTCCCTCCTCTGTCTGTCTTTGCCCAGTGCACCTCAGGTTTTTAAGATCTTGGGACTCAGAGGGTGATTTCATCCTTCACTGGGCCATGAAAGCTCTTTATAAGTACATTGCCACTGCCAGCGCATTAATCGCCTCTGCCATATTGATTTGGGTCTTCTGTTGTTCAAGCCAGCATATGGAAAAGAACGAAAGAAAGGGTGGGTAGTATAGAGGAAGGAAGAGAATCTACACCGTGTTAGAATCTGGTAATCAGACTCACACAGTGAGGTGGTCTGATACTTGATTAGAATTAACATCTGAAGAAAGCCAATTCATTTTACTAAAAGTGTGCTGTGTCGTGTGTTGTATTCTTTAAGTGCAAAGATGGGGTGCAAAAGTAACAAAAGTTAATGCAAATTGTATCCACAAAAAAAAAATCACTGTGGTAACTGAAACCATGTTATTAAGTCTGTAAGCTCCAAGTCATCGTTGAATACCTTCTGAAAATACCTTCTCTAATTGTTGGTTTGTTTTTATTTACTTTGCACTTGAACGCTTGAACACTTACAGATGTAAATCAAACTCCAATCCTTAGCAAATACCTTGGGTCATCTGGAGCTTGCTCTTTAACTGCCCAAACTCTCTGCACGCTGCAGGAACAGAATAAGAATAAGAATAAGAATAAGAACAACTTTATTTATCCCGAGGGAAATTCTTTTGTCATGTACATGCTCAAAGGACAAAGGAAAACAAGAGGCTGTGTGCACAATTTGCATATCTTCCAGCTAGAAGCCTGGTCTTCTTTCCCACTGTCGCCAAGTGGTTGCTCACAAGGGATTGTCTGAGTGCTGGGTTTAGTTACTTATGTATTGGGTCTTTACCTTACAGTATAAAGGTGGCTTTTAGAAACATATCTGTGTGGCTGTAGCTGTGGATGAGCTTCTTCCCTGGTGCAGCTACCTTACACCTACTGGATATCATTATTGGATCCATATTGATCTCTTTAAGTTTTATAGATTGGAGTCCAAATTCATATGTATTTACTTATTTAATAGGTATAGAGCATTTTCAACGTTGTATATACTGTAAGAATGATGAAACTACAGCTTTACCCATCTTTTTGCATGGTTACATGTTCATAGAACTGAATGAATCGAGCCACAAAGATGTTATTACATCATCTATTAAAATGGAAATTAATCTGCAAATATGTTAACTTTGTCATAAAGCTGGACAAAGCTCATGAACTGGACTGAAGAGGATACTTCCTTCTCTTGTTTGATGATCATATTAGAAATGGCGCCGGTGAGGTCGGCTGCCGTGCTGGATGCTCTGCCCCAACTTTTCCACTTTTTGCTGTTTTTCGTCATTTTTTCATCATCTGCCATACTCGCCCAATCTGGAACTTTTGATGATTAAATGTCGCCCTTTCTATCACCCTCGGGAATTCACTGCGGTCATTGCCTGCACTGTTTAAGGACACTGCCTTATGTGAGCTATGGCATCAACATGTTTACGGAAGTGGTTGTGGAATTTGTCGGGAAACTAGCAGGTGACACAGCAGAAAGAACTATCATCATAACGTTTCCCAACCAGAAGCCGTGGGTAGATCCGAAATGCACTGAGATCACGCACCGCTGCCTACAATGAAGGGCTCATCTCCGGCAACATGGACCTATACAAGGCTGCATCGTACAATGTGCGCAGAGTGGTGGGAAAGACAAAGCGGAGCTACGGTGAAAAACTAGAGTCACAGCTACGACAGTGCGACTCTAGGAGCCTGTGGAAGGGACTGCGGACAATAACGGACTATAAACAACCAGCGTCTCCGATGATGAATGCCGACGCTTCACTGGCTGATGAGCTGAACACGTTTTATGCTCGCTTCGACACGGCAGCAATTAAAACAACAAACGGCTGCGTGCATACGGAGTGCACCAGTGAAGACAAAGCCTTCATCATCACAGAGCATGCCGTGAGGAACACCTTCAGGAGGGTGAACACCAGGAAGCCAGCAGGACCAGGTGCAATCCCTGGTCGGGTCCTGAGAGTCTGCGCTGACCAGCTAGCACCGGTGTTCATGGAGATCTTCAACCTCTCCCTGGCCAAAGCAGGGGTTCCCATGTGTTTCAAAGACTCCATAATTGTCCCTGTCCCAAAGAAACAACTGCCACACTGATTACTGCCCAGTAGCACTGACTTCAATTGTGATGAAGTGTTTTGAAAGACTGATGAGAGATCACATCACTTCTTCACTTCCTGCCACCATTAACTCGCTTCAGTTTGCTTACCAGACTAATCGTTCCACAGATGACGCCATAGCTCACCTACTCCACACATCGCTGAGTCACCTGGACACTGGCAGAGGGAATTATGTTAGGATGCTGTTCGTGGACTACAGTTCAACATTCAACACACAATTCCCTCTAAGCTTTTCACCAAGTTGAAGAATCTAGGACTCAGCTCATCACTGTGTCAGTGGATCCTCAACTTCCTCACAGACAGACTCCAGTCAGTGAGAGGGGGGGAAACAAGTTTCCCCCTCCATCTCACTCAGCACTGGAGTACCTCAGGGCTGTGTTTTAAGCCCCCTGCTGTATTCACTGTACACTTATGGCTGTGTAGCCACATCAGACACCACCTCCATTGTCAAGTTTGCTGACGACACTGTTGTTGTGGGCCTGATCTCCGACAACATCGAGAAGGCCTACCTGAAGGAGATTAGGAACCTGGAGAACTGGTGCCAGGAGAACAACCTCCTCCTAAATGTCAGCAAGACTAAGGAGCTGATTGTGGTCTTCATTAAAAAGCAGGCGAGGAATTACAAGCCTATCCTATCATCATCAGTGGCATGCCAGTGGAGAGACTGGACAGTTTCCGGTACCTGGGTGTCCACATCACTCAGGACCTGTCATGGTCCTGTCACATCAACACCTTGGTTAAGAAAGCCCGCCAGCGTCTCTTCTTCCTCAAAAGACTCAGAAACTTCCATCTGCCACTGAGGGTGCTCAAGAACTTTTACTCCTGCACCATTGGGAGTGTCCTGATGGGAAACATCTGCACCTGGTTTGGGAACAGCACCAAGCAGGACAGACGAGAGCTGCAAAGAGTGGTGTGCTCAACGAACGCATCATTCAGAGCTTCCTGACCATCTACACCAAGCGGTGCAAGACCAAAGTCAGGAAGATTATGATGGACCTCTCCCATCCCAACAATGGACTCTTCTCACTGTTGAGGTCTGGGAAGCGCTTCCGCTCCCTTAAGACCAAAACAGAGAGAATGAGAAGGAGTTTCTTCCCCGAGGCTATTCAGGCCCTGAACCAAGTGTAGGACCGGACTCTCACACACATCACATCACCACACCCACTCTGGTTTTTCTTCTTGCACACTTCTCTTAAGTAAACTGTCATTTGCACATTTTCACTGTAAGTTTCTAAGTTAAAGCTGTAAATTTTGTAGTAACCTGTAAATTTGTATATCTTACTGTAAACCTACTGTCATGTAATGGTCGGGCACTGCACAGCTACAAGCATGTCACCTCATGTCTTACTGTGTATGTCTGTGACAAATAAAATTTGAATTTGAATATTCTATCTGTTCTCCCCATAGATGTGTTTTCAATTGTACTATTTTAAAAAAATGAATGAAATTTGTCTTATGGCTGATGGGATTATGACTGCGATGTAATTTCATTACTCGAGAAATGTGCCGACGCATCTTACAGAGGAAGAATCTTGGGATTGACCTTATTTTTTGAGCTTCCTATTTTGATGAGGAAGAGCTGAAAAGGCACATGTCAGAGAAGCAGACTATGCAGCAACATAATCATGTCTATAACGAAGGAGTTAATCTATCTTGAGATTTCTGAAATTATGCCATTTTATTGCTAATTGCCCAAAACATCAGTGCCAACATTAATTTAACAAGAGTCAGCCAACGACCTCTTACACCCTAAAGCGTCTGTTAAATGAGGACACACTTGATCAGGATCATTGTGCAAATAGGAATTTTGAGATGGAAAAAGCAAAGCTCCAGCAGCCCTGGGCGATAGTCACAACTTCTTGTCTGATTGTCTTTTTCATTAATGCATCAGTCAAAGAGAAAATAAGCCAACTGGTAGATCGAAATGATGATTTTAAGCAGAGCAGAAATAAAAGTTTGCAGTGGATCCTTGTTCACAAAGACCACAGCTCCACAATGTCAAACGCTCCAAGCTTGAAAATGCAATAGTGTTAATCTGCCATACGAATTCAATAGCAGCTGTCTGGTAATCCATATTTCATGGAGCAGGAGGCACAGAGAGAGCAAGTTAAAGATTTTGCTCTATTTTGCTGTGCTGGCATTCAACAAATGCTGAACTTTTCACTTAAAGGGGACTGAGACTGAAGGGAAGTTTTGAAATATAGTATTCCATTAGCCTTTACATGGACATTCCAGTTTATGTGAGCTCTGTTTCCAATAGCCAGAAGGAAGAGTTTTTACCATAACCTCTAACTAGGGAATTATGATAGTTGAAACATAACCATGTTTGTCTTTAGCTCCACCAGCAATACTTTAGAGTATGAGTAAAGGCACATTTTTTTTTTTCATTGGCTGAAAATACATTTGAAAAAAAATGCCTTTTAGTGAAGGTCTAAAACAAATACTGAAATAAACTTTGGCTTGAACATGTTTCCCCTGTGACTAAATCATCGTCGGCTGTAATGTTGTACGTTAGTAGTTTCATATTTAGTCATTATCCTCCTCATCATCCCTCTGTGTCTCCCTATGTCCCTGCACCGATGTGTCCTGTCTCCATATTTCTGTGTCAAGCCTATGTTTCTGTTTCTTTGTTTAGTTCATATATGTGGGTTTGTCATTTGTTTAGTTATTTCCTGTGGTGTCTCATTCCAGTTATGTTTATGGTTTCTTAGTTCCCTGTAATGGTCCCTGTCTGTTCCCCCAGTCTGTCTGGTTTCACTGTCCCCATTTTTGGCAGTTGTGTCGAGTTAGACAAACGCAGAGACATGACCGAGGAGACACGACTATGCTTTCCACTGCATCACATTTGTTGTTTCTTGAGTCTGGATTGCCATCTCTATATTTGTTTCCTGTCTTTTTTTGATTGTGTCTCGTGTTGTGTGTTTGAGTTGTTAGATTTTGTTCAGCCATGTTCAGGTGTATCCACTCTTCCCTTACCACATCTGTGTATTTAAGTCCTCCATTTTCTTCTGAGGACCTTATATGGTCCCGTGTGTTTCACCACCTCTCTGTTTCTTATCTCCCATTGGGTTACTTTACTATTTGAGATCAGGCAGCAATATGGGCTCGCTCTCTGTTCTGCTGGTGAGTCCCGTGTCTTGCATGCTTTTATTCCTAAACCTGCCACACAGTGTCACATGACAGTTACTTTCTGATCATATATCCATACCTGTCCAGTGACATGTCTGGCATGTTTTTAAGCCATCTTTGCACATGTACAGCCCTCTTCCTTCTTTTAAGGAATAAGATGACAGATTGGGTATTTGAAGATGAATGCAATTTCTTTGGGTTGGGAGATAATTCTCTGTGGGTTCTCCGTTCTAGACTCTATTTTCACTGCACGCATCACTTGGTAGAACCATTATTCATTAAAAGAATTGAGTTTATAGCTTTAAACTTCCATTTTTGTAACTTGAATGTACAATTTATCTGAGAGAAAAAGTGTGAATTTGTTCCTGTTTTATTATGTTGATATTTAGTGGAATTGCCTCTGCCTAACATGGAAGATGACACACATATATCATGGATGAAGTGAAGGTGCATAGCACTGCCAACATTTCTTGATATCATCTCCTCTGTAAATGCTATCTGACTCTCTATCTATCCATCTACATGTGTAGGTAAAATACAAACACATTTCAGATTTAAGGATGCTGCACTCCATTAATATAGATTTCCTATACTGTAATTCAGACAAGAGATCAGAGGTCCTGAGTTTGTTTTAAATATCCGTCCCTTCACAGTAAACACTCTTTCTAAGACCACAAGACTGCCAGCAATGAAACTCAATAATGCTAACCTGTCACATCAATTCAGCATCAGCAAATCTATACTTTCCCACAACATCAGTTATGTCTGACAGAGGGGTCAGTGGCAGAACCAGTAACTTCAGGAGACTGCTGGAATGTCACCAGAATGCTTCACTGCTTATATAATGGCATAAATTACAGACAAATGTAAATGTTGGAAATATTTTTTTGTTGTTTTAATGAAATAGGAGCAAAAATTAGATTGGTCCAATAGTATTTCTAGTATTGTAAATTTAAATATAAGATTTTCTATTTTCTGTGTTAATCAAAGAGAGCCTGTTATGCGCATTTCCAGATCCATATTTTTATTCATGGATTATAATCTGGCAAATGGTTATAGCCATTTAGCTCTTTAACCCTGTCATGCATGAATTGTGACCTCAATCAGGATTTGTTTTTATTCATCTTTAGGCATGAAAAGATGAATAAAAAATACATAAGAAGAAAATCCTGATTGAGGTTGTCATAATTCATGCATGACAGGGTTGAATAACAATAATTACAATGAAACACGTCATACAGCTATAGTAACATTAAATGACCAGTGGGTGGCAGGTGTGGAGTGACACATCAGTGTCCATGCAAGTATACCATCAACACTGACACAAATACAAGCAAACAACCTTTGAATAGTTGTCCACTGTAGTGTCCACTATGCGTGAAATGGTTAAGGTCAACATCACTCACAAACAGCAAATAGGTGGGTCCATTGTGGTCACAGTCGGAATAGTTTCCCTGGGATGAGCCAAGACTGGAGATCTCTGCTCTCTCTGACATCATACAGAGCCAATAGTCCGGGTCACATGAATTTCTTATGCACAAACCAACTCCTTATTTGAAGCATGTTTGATATTAGCAATTCCACATTATGAATCCCCACTCTGTAAATCTGTAAATCAAATTATTCAAATTGCATTCAACACAAGATGAAGAGAGCAGAGGAAGTGACAAGAGTGGGATGGTTGTGACACTGATGGCCATATGCTAGCTAGTTACTTGGGGTCACAAAGGAAAAAGCCATAAATTATAATTTTCCCAAAGATTGTAATAAACACAGGCATTAGGAAAGAGGAACGTTACACTCTGATGTCCATTAGCACAGATGGTAACAGTATAAGAGCTGGGATAGGCTGCAGAATGAAGTGTTTAGATTTATGGATGAAGTCAAGATGTATTCATTTGTTCAAACCACTAACAATACACTTTTTGCTAGATAAATGCTAACATGATACCAAACTAGCTGTCCCAGATGGCCCCGCCCCTCCCTGAGCCTGGTTCTGTTGCAGGTTTCTTCCTGTTAAAAGGGAGTTTTTCCTTCCCACTGTCACCAAAGTGCTTGCTCAAAGGGGATTGTTTGATTGTTGGGATTTTCTCCGTTTCTCTCTCTGTGTGTATTGTAGGGTCTGTACTTTAACATATGAAGCACCTTCAGGCAGCTGCTGTTGTGATTTGGCGCTACATGAATAAAGATGTATTGAATTTAATTCATTTAAATTGAATTTGTGTGGACATGATACCCAGGTGTTCCAACTGTCCATATAGTATCAGTCTATTTGTCTAAACCTCCAAAATGAGCAAAACTCTTTCTTTCAGAACAAACAATGGAAACCAAATGCAACTAAACTAAAAGAACTAAAGGCAAATTAGTCCTTTGTAGAAAGTAGCAACTGGATGGCAGCATAAGTTATTTTTGTGTAAACCAAACTGAAAAAAGACAGAGAGGCGGGGATTTAAAGTGGCACTTTATCTTAACCATCTGTCTGTTTCTCTTTGCCATGTCACCTTTTGTTCATCTATGATTCAGAACTTAGTCTTGCTCCTCAAACAAGTTAGTTTTCTTCTTTTTTTTTAACTTCTGCTTGTTCAGCTGGATTCTACATAAATCTTTTATTACTGTGTTTGTTACATCTTTTCTGATGAGCAGATGATATGGAAAGCTCCAGTGTAACAATCCACCTCTAAATATGAACTCCTATTTCACATTACTCTCACAGTTCTGTGCCCGGCAAGCATTCTGACATTGAATGGATCGTGACATCACTGCCGACAGCTATTTTGAGAACTTCTTGCTGTAACAGTGTTGCCATAGCATTGAGAAAATTGTTTTTTGTGTATTAGCTGACCACTTGTTGCACACCACCTCCAGTCACAAGGCTTGCAGAAATCTCTGTCTGTGGATTGCAGTCAGATGCACCCCCATCACATCAGTGAAATGTGCCAGGAGTAGCGTAACGTCTCCCCGTGTTACAGTCCATGAACGCTGAAAGGGAATGAAATAATCACTGTCAAGAATACCAATGAAGCAGAGCTGTACTGGCATTAGCACAGTGTGAGGTTATCAAGCTGGGCATGACCAAGCATGTTTTCTAGTAGGTATCACTACATAACTGCAGGTGTAAAAGGCCAAACAGGAACTGTGATAGTGAAGGCACTGGGTAAATGTCAGGCTACTCTACTGCATATCAATAAGCTTTAACAACTTTGTCCTGATGGCTGTACACACCTTTCATTATATGTTCATATTATTTATTTTTACACAAAAAACTACATTAAATGTGCATCCCTTAGTTGTTTGAAGCATGCTGAGACTGTGAAGGGACATCCACACGTAAAAAGGCTAGGAGCATTAAAGCAGAGATTGTGGTTTGTAAGTGAAATTCAGTGACGTGTTGGCTAGCGTGCATGAGCCCTACAGTTTTGTGAGCAATCCCACTCTTTGGGGTCCAAAAGGGTAAAACTGCTATGTGCTAATATGATATGATTTACATTCTGACAATATAATCAAACGTAGCAGAAGCCTAGAATAGGCAAAAGGAAAGCATATGTTTGCTGTCACACAGGCTATTCCTATAATGACATGAGATGGAAACAATATAACAGACACAAGTAGCTAACATAGGGCAAGTGTGAGGCCTATTAAAACAATACAGGTTTTGCTGCGGTTAAACTTTCATAATTGGAAGTTCTTTCACAAAGTAAGAAACAGATATAAAAGCGATAAGATATGGAAAAACATCATAATGTAGGAGTACCACCTGAACTGGAACTAACGCCACACACACATCGATGACTAAAAACAAAAAGAAAGTGTGATTTTTTTTTTAAATATGCACAAGTAACTCTTTGGCTTCTCCTTCTCTCCATTAGCCTGGCTAGGTTAAAGCAAGAAGGAGCAACAGGGAATCAACTACACAAGCAGCCTTCTTATATCTATTAACAGCTCTAATGCCTTCTAGCTTTACTGCACTGAAGCTAAATTGACAATGTGTCTCATCGGCTCTCAGTTACTCAGTCATTAACCTTGCTGTTGTGTCTCAAAAGCACAAACACTGCATTCACTGTGACTAACAGGTGTACATAGGCAGATGAGTTTACACCTGCTCTGTTTTCAAGAGATCAAAATATAAAAGGATAATTAGATTAAATAAACCATTCCAACCTCTCAGTGTTGATTATTTAAAAAGAATCAGATTAAAGTCCTTAAGAAAAACTATTACTGGGATAACTGGGAAAGGTCACTGTGGAATTTGCAGGTAGGAAACCATGTGACATGGTGACCTGCCTACAGAGGAGTCTTATTTCCTGTGTACTTTTACAGTACTTCTTGTTGTTGTTATGCTACTCTGTCATTGGTCAAATCATGTCTAATCATGTTCCACGTCCTTAACCAGTTAACAAGGAAGCACAGTATTGAGTGTGGTTAGCATTTGCATTGGGTAATGCAGCATTTAGCTTGTTGTAACAGGGTTAGAGAGCAGATGTGCTCTGCTTAGTCACATTAGGTCTGTTGAGTGAAACAGGGAATATGTCCTGCTCTTATATTAACCTTTTTTATTAGTATCTTAATAACTATGACTGAGTTTTTGGCTCAGATGTGGTCAGAATTGACCATTTTTCATGTTCTTGGCTGATGAGTTCCACATTACATGGGTCACATGTCAGGTGTTGTGTAGCATTCAGGCCACATTTGGCCCACACAAGTGCCATAAGTGGGCTCAAATATGTGTTCACCAACTGGGAAAGAAAACAGGCACCCTGTAATTTTCTCTGAGAGACTGGATGTAACAGCAGGAGACATGGCAGTAACATGAAAAGGGAGTAGAATCCACTCATGCTTGATTTTTGCTTTGTCTGTTATAATTGCAGGTTTTCCATTTTTATATTTTAAATCAGGATGTTGCTGAAAAATTATCACTATAATATAACGTGTGCTGCATCACACCTCTTTTAACTAAAAGGTTTAATAGCATACAAGCAGCACAGAAGCTTTTAGCAAATCTTGTGATATTTTGTTTTACTGATAAAGGTTTTGTCAAAAATAAGTAGATGTACCCAGTTTTTGTTCGATAACATGACCCTGAGGGTTGGTTTTCACCACCACCATCATATATCGGGACACACCTACTCGTGTTACAAACTACATGCATGCATTTACATAAAGGTTCTGATGCAAAATGTCACTGGGACAAGTGTTTGTACCAAGACTAGTGAGACAAACAAATGCACTTTCACATAACTACAACTTTATCTGCCAAATATCTGTACACATACAAGGAATTGGGCTCTGTCCTTTTGTTTTCTTGTCATGGACCGGCTGTGTGGCAGGCAGGAAGTGGACCCAAACGCAGACTCACAGGAAAACAGGACTGAACTCAAAATACAGCTTTATTGCTGACAGTAGATAATAGCGATACAAAATAACATGAAACTAAACTGGGAAGTACTAAGGTAACTGACTTACGAGGAAACACACGGAGGGGCACACAGTCATGAGGGAGAACGCGACACTGACACAGGGAAACACAGGGCTAAAATACACTGGGAAGTAACGAGGGGAATGAGACACAGAAGGGGAGCACAGCTGGGAAAAATCAGAACTGACGAGACGAGGGAGCAAAGTAGAATACACCCACAAGAGACATGGACCTTCAAAGTAAAACAGGAAGTAGCACAGATGCAAACTAGACTAGGGGAGACAGAGCAACTAAGAAACACAGAACAACAAGGAGACACAGAGGGCAGTTATTAAATACTCAGAGAACTAAAGAGAATACAAGAAAGCCAAACTAAGACACTAGACTAAAGAATAAACTAGGGGAACAAAGGGAACTAAGATCATAATACAAAACTCAGAGACACAAGAAACTCAAAACACTGGGTCACCGACCCAGGACCGTGACATTTCTTTGCACTAAATATAAACAGATTAGACAAATAGACAGTACAGACAATATCAGCATGAAATACACAACAACAACATGTATAAGATCTAAAGAAGTTGGGAGAATGGGAACTTGACAGGTAAGTATGGTAGTGTATAATTTAGATATGTACAATAAAGAGCATATATGGCATGTTTTGGTGTGGTGAATGTTTAATTAGAGACGATATGTGAGTGATGTGCAGGGCTGTGGAAACTTGTACATACATCTGTTTCTTTTGCTGTGTAGTGCACTGTGGCAGTCACTCTGATGTACTCCTGTCTAAACCTGTCCATTCTGGTCAATGTCAATGACCGTTTTATAATTCGTCACCTTTCTTCTTAACCTAGCTCAACAACCCTTTCCCATATCTTCATGGTATGGTTCGTCAAGTTTATCTCTCTGTAGTTACTACAACTCTGCTCATCACCTTTGTTCTTGATAATCTGTACAAATACACTGGATTGTGCTAAACATCGTGGTTAAAAAGTCATCTACCCCCAAAGGTATGTCATATAAAACAACCAAGTTTCCACTCAGTTCCCCAAAACTGCTCTTCCTGATTGACTATAAAGATTCCCCTCTCGCCCCTGCTGACGATCTCCTATCCCTCAAGGCCCCCTGTTGGGTCCAAATGTGCCTATTCATCTTAGCTGCTCTGATGCCTGACAGGCAGGTTATTGGACCAGTCCTTTCTGAGGGTCCTTGAGGATCAGGACTGCCCGACCTTCAGTTAGCCATTCTGGGTGTCTCTCATCGACTTCATGGAGTGTTCATGGAGTGCAGTGTGTGAGCATAGATCAGCTGGTTAGTCTAGGTAATGGTCACAGTAGTGCTGCATTCACATCATCTTGGAGATCCTCAGAGGGTACTTCACGTAGTGTTGGGAATGAGCTAGGGAGACTCCAGGTTTCAAGCTTTGCCGTGATCCTCTCACACTCAATGATCCTTCTTCCAATGCACTTGGAGCTTGGTACCCAATCTTGAGTGGGGATGATGGTATCTCCCCCCTGACCTGGCGTCCTGGCTCCCCCTTGCTGTAGCATTTGTGTTGTACCTCCTCAGGCTCTAGCCGTGAGAGCAATTCCTTCTTCCGAACACTGAGCTGTGTGAAGGAAATTTATTTTATTTTTTGTATTGGTCACATCTTTTAGCAATGTCACTTTTGGGTCATTCAGTTGTACACATGTGGGATAACATTCAGCCTTAACTTTAATCATTTAATCGTCATTTTTCTGAGAAACAGGAAGGAGAAAGAAAGACAATGATGACTCGGTTCACATGGATTCAAATGTTTTCATCAGTCATACTAATGATTCAATTAACAGCTAGCTGGTCCAGCCAGCAGGCCACAACTAGGCTCTACCATCAGCCAGCAGGCCACAACTAGGCTCTACCATCAGCTAGCAGGCCACAACCAGGCTCTACCATCAGCCAGCAGGCCACACAGCCAGGCTCCACCATCAGCTAGCTGGTCCAAGCCAGCAGGCCACAACTAGACTCCACCATCAGCCCACAGCCAGGCTCCACCATCACCTAGCAGGCCACAACCAGACTCCACCATCAGCCAGCAGGCCACAACCAGGCTCTACCATCAGCCAGCAGGCCACAACCAGGCTCTACCATCAGCCAGCAGGCCACAACCAGGCTCTACCATCAGCCAGCAGGCCACAACCAGGCTCTACCATCAGCCAGCATGCCACAACCAGGCTCTACCATCAGCCAGCAGGCCACAACCAGGCTCTACAATCAGCCAGCAGGCCACAACCAGGCTCTACCATCAGCCAGCAGGCCACAACCAGGCTCTACCATCAGCCAGCAGGCCACAACCAGGCTCTACCATCAGCCAGCATGCCACAACCAGGCTCTACCATCAGCCAGCAGGCCACAACCAGGCTCTACCATCAGCCAGCAGGCCACAACCAGGCTCTACCATCAGCCAGCATGCCACAACCAGGCTCTACCATCAGCTAGCAGGCCACAACCAGGCTCTACCATCAGCTAGCAGGCCACAACCAGGCTCTACCATCAGCCAGCAGGCCACGACCAGGCTCTACCATCAGCCAGCAGGCCACACAGCCAGGCTCCACCATCAGCCAGCAGGCCACACAGCCAGGCTCCACCATCAGCCAGCAGGCCACACAGCCAGGCTCCACCATCAGCCAGCAGGCCACACAGCCAGGCTCCACCATCAGCCAGCAGGCCACAACCAGGCTCTACCATCAGCTAACAGGCCACAACCAGGCTCTACCATCAGCCAGCAGGCCACACAGCCAGGCTCCACCATCAGCCAGCAGGCCACAACCAGGCTCTACCATCAGCCAGCAGGCCACACAGCCAGGCTCCACCATCAGCTAGCTGGTCCAAGCCAGCAGGCCACAACCAGACTCCACCATCAGCCCACAGCCAGGCTCCACCATCACCTAGCAGGCCACAACCAGGCTCTACCACAGGTCTACCAGGAACAGTCTGTGGAGCAAAAGAAACCATACTTCCTACTCCTCTCAAAGGGAACAAGGTGGGATTTTACATCTTGTAGAAGCTTCTCAAACGTGATCATCAGCAGAGATCTCATTTCAACTGATTAACCTGATTTGTTTATTCCATATCACTGGTTTATTTCCCAATTCTCTCACCCCCCCAAAGAGATTGGGCACTAAGAGAAATCAGTCTGTAATCCTACAAAAAAAAATCTGAAAAGAAAATGTTTTATTGTTCTTCTACTTCTTTTATCTGGAAATGTTCAACCTAATCCCAGTCCAGACTGCAAATGCTTAAGTACTCCTTGTGATTTTAAAACTCGAACAGGTCTTGGCAACACTCATTTAAATGTCAGAAGTCTTCTTCCCAAACTTGATTTTGTGAAAATTTGAAAGAGTTAGATACTGATATTCTTATATTATCAGAAACCTGGCTTACAAAATCGATTACTGACAAAGACATTGCAATAACGGGCTATAATCTTTTCCGTTGCGACTGCCCCAGAAAGGGTGGCGGTGATGCAATTTATGTAAAAAGCAAATTCCATGTTACTGTCGATTCATCGGTATCTGTTTGTAAACAGTTTGAACTTCTTGCACTCAAGCTCCAACTTTTCAAGGGCTATTTTATTACCATTGTGGGCTGTTATAGACCCCCCTCGGCTAGTAGTGAGGCTTTAGTTTCACTTAGTGAAAAACTATCTACTTTAGATTTTAATGAAATTGTGATGGACAGGATTTCTAGGCGCAGCCAAGTGGCGGAGGGCTTTCACTTCGGTGGCCTCAGAATCTCATCTCTGCTTTTTGCGGATGATGTGGTTCTGATGGCTTCATCGGGTGGGGGCCTCCAGCTCGCACTGGAACGGTTCGCAGCCGAGTGTGAAGCAGCGGGAATGAGGATCAGCACCTCCAAATCTGAGGCCATGGTTCTCAGCCGGAAAAGGGTGGAATGCCCACTCCGGGTCGGGGATGAGTTCCTGCCCCAAGTGGAGGAGTTTAAGTATCTCGGGGTCTTGTTCGCGAGTGATGGGAGAAGGGAGCTGGAGATCGACAGACGGATTGGTGCTGCGGCTGCAGTGATGCGGACGCTGCACCGGTCCGTCGTGGTGAAGAGGGAGCTGAGTGTAAAAGCGAAGCTCTCAATTTACCGGTCGATCTACGTCCCGACCCTCACCTATGGCCACGAGCTGTGGGTAGTGACCGAAAGAACGAGATCGCGGATACAAGCGGCAGAAATGAGCTTCCTCCGAAGGGTGGCTGGCCTCTCCCTTAGAGATAGAGTGAGAAGTTCGGCCATCCGGGAGGGGCTCAGAGTAGAGCCGCTGCTCCTCCACATCGAAAGGAGCCAGTTGAGGTGGTTCGGGCATCTGACAAGGATGCCCCCTGGGCGCCTCCTGGGTGAGGTGTTCCGGGCATGTCCCACCGGGAGGAGGCCCCGGGGCAGACCCAGGACGCGCTGGAGAGATTATATCTCTCGGCTGGCCTGGGAACGCCTTGGTGTTCCCCCGGATGAGATGGAGGAGGTGGCTGGGGAGAGGGAGGTCTGGGCTTCTCTGCTTAGGCTGCTGCCCCCGCGACCCGACTTCGGATAAAGCGGATGAGGATGGATGGATGGATGGATGGATGGATGAAATTGTGCTGGCCGGAGATTTCAACTGGGACTGGTTGTCCTCTGCGTCAGACAGTTTTAAATCCATGTGTGATTCATATAATCTCACACAACTAATTTACAGCACAACTTGTCCAAATCTTAAATGCCCAGAAAAGTCATCACTTATTGATTTATTTTTAACTAATATGCCGTATAAATATTCTCACACTGGGGTTTTCGCAAATTATATCAGTGACCACTGTGTGGTAGCTGTAGTCAGACAATCGAAGCTCCCAAAATCAAGGCCACAAATAGTTTTTAAACGAGATTTTAAGCATTTCTGTGAGCAAGGTTTCTTTCATGATTTATGGGACTATAACTGGAATAGAATCTACCTGATAACTGATCTTGAGCTGGCATGGAATTATTTTTATGACACTTTTATCAAAATTATAAATAAACATGCCCCCATGCGCAAATTTAGAGTAAAATGCAGAAACAACCCTTGGTTTTCTCCTCAGCTCTCCAGTCTACTGAAAAAAAGGGATGCTGCCTGGGCTAAGGCCAGAAAAACTAAATCTGAAGCGGATTGGCTGATTTTTAGACAGCTCAGAAACCGTTCAACTTCCTTAATTAAAAAGGCCAAATCAGAATTCTATCTTTCAAAAACTACTAAACATTTGAACGATCCTAAAAAATTCTGGAAAATAATAAAATCTTCTTCTGGGGACATAACTACAAATGAGATGCCAACTTTTGTTGTAAAAGACTCCTGCACTTTAACAGAGAAATGTGACATTCTAAACAGCTTTAATGAGCATTTTGTTTCTTCAGGATCTCTATTGGAATCTTTATATCCAGATTTAAAACAGCTTAATCAACAAGAGGTTCTCTCTGCAACCGCTCAAACTGAATCTGTGGTCCAGCTCTTCAGTTTTTCTCCGCTAAATGTTTTTGAGGTCCACAGGACTTTAAATCTGTTGGATCTAAATAAATCTGCAGGACCAGATCAACTTGATCCCTATTTTCTTAAGTTGGCTGCAGATTTTATAGCAGAACTGATAACTTGCATTTTTAATCTTAGCCTCTCGAACAGTGAGATCCCTGTAATATGGAAATCTGCCTATGTTCTCCCTTTGCTGAAAGGAGGTGATCCTTCAGATGTTGATAACTACAGACCCATATCTAAATTGTGTGTTCTAGCAAAAGTTCTAGAAAAGTTCATTAGTGAACAACTGAAAGACTTTTTGGACAAAAATTCAGTTCTTTCCCAACATCAGTGTCAGGAGATTTCCTGTATTGCAACTCAGGTCAGAATAAGAACGCTCAGACAGGTTTAACGTGTACACGGGTGAGACTCAGGGAGACTCGCACCCTGGAACAGTGGTCAGGCTTTATTTATACCCCAAGCATATTCATGTAGCATGTACAGGAAGAGATAAAATAGAACTGTGCTGCATGCAGGCTTCCTGTTGAACAGAGCGTAACTTCTCTATTTAAGCTGAACACTGAAAGAGCAAACACATCTAGATAATGAAATGTACTTTTAAGCATAACATAATAAAAATCCCAAAATCCTGAAATTCCTTGACATTCCCACCTGTTGTTTGATCTTTCCTTCTATATATGTACATAGCAACCACTAACAGTGTATCAGCCTACGGCCACTTGTAAACATTATTAGCCAAGACATCATAAAATAGTGGGTTTTGTGAGTATGTTATATCCAAGTGTCTATCTCATCATCTTCTTCTTCATTCTGTGATAGGGTGATGTAAGCATGAATTGAAGCAGTTACCATTTTTGATACCATGTTCTTCAAACAAGGTATGACACATGAAGTGAAAAGACACAATAACAGTATTATAACACCAACAAAAACAAGTCCTTTAATCAGCAGGGACTTCCAAGAGCCGCTTAAAAGCCACGTAAGCCAGTCTTCTGTATTTGTGGCATAGTCTCGTTGTTGTGCATCCCGAAGTTGTCTGAGTGTTTTCAGAGCATCAGTCATGTTCGGTGAGTGCACATTATCTGGAATGTATGTGCAACATGTGTTGTTAAAGAGGACACATAGTCCTCCTTTCTCGGCGAGAATCATGTCCAATGCTACCCTGTGTTGCATTACTGCAATGCGCAGAGCGTCAATTTCCTGATCCTGTTCGTCGTCGATTTTACATGAAGCATTCAGAAAAAGTCCAAAGCGGTAGTTCAGAGTCTCTATCCTTAAAGCGTGTTTTCCTACCCCCACCCATGGGAAGAGTGCGTGAGTAACTTTCTGTCTGTCAGTCCAAAGTTTGAATTCCTCTGGGACATCGGAACCCCACACAGAATCATGCTGCTTGAGGTCTGGGGTGCTTCGTCTTTTCCTTGTTGTTGACGTTGAAGTTGACGTGGCGTCCATGGTTATCTTGAAAGTGTGGTCAGATATGAAAATGGGAGCGCACTGACCTGTCCAATTCCCAGGAAGGATAAAATAGGCCCGTTGGCCACAGATCCAGGCCATCCCTTGCACCCAGAAGGTGCCATTTGAGATGTTGCTGCTCTTCACGGGCCCTCCAGGAGCGTGTGTCTGTACTGCTTTGCAGTTGGCGGTGGTGTTTCCCATTGGCGTGGATCCGTTCTCTTGGCGGTAGCATAGGCTGTGGCTTAAATTCCCATTGTTTCCAAGAAAGACTGGGAATGATTTAGCCTTACTTCTGTGCTTCACTTTCAGGTCAACCCAGAACCATTCGTCACATGTGCCATTTCGCAGTCCTATCTGGAGAGGTTCCTCATGGTTGACCACGATTCCCTGGAATTGATACCCAAGGCTGGCGTAGCTTGCGGCACACTTTGCCTGAATTATGTCCATTGCCTTCGCGTACAAGGTGGCGTATTGTGTCGTTGGGGGCATATAGGAGCAAACATAGCAGTCTTTTCTGGGTGTGCTGTCATGTATATATCGATACCATGCGTTGTTCATCCATGGATGAATGTGGTCTTGTGTCATGTCACGAAGATGTGAGTTGTCATGTGTCCATCTTGTCTGCAGGTGGTGTTGTTCATCTTCTTTCTTTCGGGTGAGTGTTAATAAACTCACCAGGAGTGCACATTAGCCACTAGGAGGACGAGTGTCTTCATCTTCATGATGACCAGACACACCTGTGACCTCTGATGAGTAGACTACCGGCAAGAAGAAGAAGGCGGGGTGTACCCGATCAGCCCTCCCTCCACCAATAGATCACCAGGAGTTAGGGGTGTCGGCGTCTAAACGTTTAGGTTGTCACTCACTTTTTTGCAGTGGCTTTGATGGATCCAGGACGGTCTTTCTGCTATTTTGCAGGCAGTAGGTGTGGTGAGCAGCACTTGATAAGGACCTTCCCACCTTGGTGAACTCCAATTTTTCCTTTGGAGTACTTTGATCAGGATCTAATCACCTGGTTTCAACCTGCAAGACACTGGAGGGATATCACTCGGCAGTTGGTTGTTTAGAACAATCTCTTTATTTTCAAGTAATTTATTCATCCATTCGGCTAGTGTAGTTTCTCTTATTGACTTATCTATGGGCTCACATTGACAAAATGTGTCCCATTGTCTGATCTTATCAGAGTGGGGATGCCATATGTTGGAATGAAATGGTTGCACAAACATTTTGCTACTGAGATGGCGTCTGTTTTTGTTACTGGATAGATTTATGGCCATTTTGAGAACACGTCTATGATCACTAGAGCGTATTTTGAGCCTTGGCTTTCATTTAGCTCAATAAAATCCATGTGGACTGTATGAAAAGGATGAGGTGGTGTGGGAAAATTACCTCTTCTCGGTCTGAGGTTTCCCTGTGCATTATGTTTTTGGCAAATCATGCATGTTCTGACAAATACTTTTGCTGAAGTTTCGAAATCTTGGGTGTAGAAATGTTTAGAGAGTATATCTATCATTCCTCCTGTCGACACATGAGTAGAACCGTGTGTCACTATTGCTGCTGTTTTGTGTAGGGATTTTGGTAGTATTGGTTTGCCATTACAAGTCATCAAATCATTTTCTAGCCGTGCTCCACATTTTAACCACTTCTTTTGTTCTCTAGTTGGTGCGGCTTTCTGTTCGTTTATAAGCACATCAAGTGGTATTTGCATTGAGGAGTCAGACATTAATGTGTCTATAGTTTGTTGTGCTGCTGCTTTTGCTGCTTGATCTGCGAAGTTATTGCCTTTAGTGACCTCTGAGTTGTCTTTCAGGTGCGCAGCACATTCCCTCATGCAGTTGACAGGCACGTGACAGGCACGTGTAACAGCATGAAGAGCTGCACAGAACAGCGCTCTGTGCAGAGTGTGAGGAAGTTAGTGCTTTTGCTTCTAAAATTGTGTCTACTGTGGTCACCGCATAACCTACACAGTTCCGCCCAAGGCTACTTTTGGACGCTGAACCGTCTACAAAGATATCAACGAAACCAGCCTGTGGGGTGCTGTGAAGGTCAGCGCGTGATACAGCATACAGCAATTCTGATGTGTGACAGTGTAAGCAAAATGCCTACATAGGAAAGTTGTCTGGCATGTGTCAAACTTCTAAGTTGGGAAAAACTTTGCATTGCTAACAGTTCATAGCTCACAGCTCTAAAACTAGGCATCAATAAATCATATGCCCAAATCATTATGTGTCACTGTGATCCACAAGTATGATCACAAATTTGTTTTCCAAACTTACTAAGCAAACGAACAAAAACAAAACAAATTGCCTATGGCATCAAGGCTTTGCGTTCATATTAATTGAGTGTAAGCTGCTTTCTTCATTGCAAGTGTTTATTGCAATAAGGTTTAATTCATGCATCTTATCACTGAGTTCTAAATTCAAACTATCTCACTTCTGACCCTTTCCAAAAATGATTTCACATATAACAATTTGAGTATGTGTTGTCTGTTCATTAATATAGTTGTCAATTATTTCTGTCATTATTTTACCTTCTTTTGTTTATGACATGGCGGACATCTCTAAACAATCATGAGTTCAGCCTTCAATTTCAACCCAATTATACCCTGTATTCTCGCACTCACACTTTCCCAATTAATCTATGCTTTTGACGCTGTACTCAAGGTTCCAGGTTGAGAGAAATCCACCTGTATCGACACCTGTATCGACAAGCATACAATTAATATCATTATCATTACTTTGAGTGTGAGAAGTTGTCATTTACATTACTTTTCTTAAAACATTCATTCGCTTCATCTTCTTAGAGTTTAACTCGTCTGTTTCTCTCAGTGAGCTGTCTTGACACACCACAGGCACACATATATATTTATATACATATTTCCTGTTTCTGCAGACTAATCGAACTCTTTTGTTTTTCTTTATATTCATAGTCTATAAACCCTCTTTAATTCTACTAAATCTTGATCTAAAACCAATACACCTTTATGTCACGCTCACACTCCTGAATAGAGCCCTTTCAGACATCAGGAATCATCACACACACTGCCTTTTCTCTCAAACATCCACTCGTTCACTCACTCTACTATGAACCTTTGTAGTGTTATTATTACTTATTTTTTATTATTTTTGTACAAATCACACCCAATCACTCAAAACCTACTACTCACAGCATTCACACAGTTAAAATCACTCAAAATATGCTTTCATACGAGTATTTTAGACATGCTTTTCATAATCAGAAAGAGCAAGTCAAAGAAAAACAACTGAAACCTCTAATCATTCTCACAGCACACACATAAACTGGAGAAAAAGCTAGAACACACCGGCATCAGTAGTATCAACCTCAAGAGAGGTTAGTACCGAAAGATATATAGTGGTCACTTACTGTACATCCACAGTGATGAATTCAAACTCTATTTATACGATTGTAGTGAGCAAAACCAGCATCTCAGTCACAGGCATTTAGCAACATTTGCAAACAATAGTTATAAAGCTCAATAACACTCTAAACCGAAAGCAACAATCTCCATGCGCGTCACCGCTCCTCATTAGCTTGGTAGTGTCCACATATTTAATTCAGCTTCTCAATCTTGTAGCTTTAGCTGTTGTATACAGGGTTTGGCTCATTAGTTGTTAGTATAGGTTTGCTCTTCATCATAACAAAGTCTCATCTAAGATGACAGGTTTACAAGCAGGTCAAGTGTCTCTATGCACCTGATTAGATTTGGTATTTTCTTTATTTTCTTCATCTCATATATCATTGTACTGAGTTTGAGCAAACCTTAAGCTTGAATCAGACTACTTTTAACAATTATCCACCTCACATCATAACTGACTGAGGTGCCTCTTCCTATTAATAGTATGTCATTATTAATGTTATCATTGTTTTGTTTTTCCTTTTTTATAACAGCAATAGTATATTACAATACACTACTTTACTACTAATATACAATAGTTTATTATTTTATATTTTATTATGTATCCATCACGGGTCTGTGTGAATCTGCAGCTTCACACCTTCCCAAGCTGGAGACACACTTTCCTTGGCTGACCAATGACACAGCCGTAATATACCTTATGCATCTCTCTTTTTTTTATTTGATATATTTTGTGTGAATTATCTGGTTTCATGCATTCTATTTATTCAGCTTGGTTGTCTTCCCAATTTTGTTTCATTTGTTAGTACCAATTTACAGGTTGTTATCCTTCCTATTATCATGTTGAATACACTAGATAAGCTCTACTTTAATTTAAGTTAACCTTAATTTAACCTTTTGTTTATTCCACTTCATTCCTGCTTTGAGGGTTTCTTATAATTTAGTCAATGCATTTTCCCTCCCACGTGGGACATTTAGGTTTTCTTTGGATTTCTCCATCTACATGCACTAATTTGTCCGGCGCCTGGACATTTTTTCTCTAACCACTGCTCGTCAGCAGTGAGTTTTGAAGCTTCGTTACCCATTATAATCCTTTACAACTACACAACTGCGGCACCTTCTCTGGCACGAGAATCGAGAGAGGTAGTTGACACGGCCTTCTACTTTCAAGCTATTCTTGAAAGCGGTGTCAGCTTTACGTGATGAAACAAGACCTGTTTCTCTCTTTTCACCAGTACTTGGGTGGCCAACAGCAAACAAAATAGTGGAATAGTTCAGCCTCCTTATTGTGCTGTAAAATCAACTTATTCCACCAACAAAAATAAAACAACAACAATACCTTTTCAATGCGTACTACGTTTTACGGACGAGGTTTATCTAAAAATGCTTCCAGCCCTTTTCCAGGCGAGCCTTTACTTTTAGGAATGCTACCAACCCCTCTGGGCGAGCCTAAACGTTTTACGCGAGGTGTCTCAGAGTGTTAATATTCACCTGGTTGCTGATTCACTGCCGGTCTCTCAGGTCTGCCTCATCGACCCCCACCGCCGTGGACCACTTTTAAGAACACTGGCCAGAACCCGAATGTCACGTCTCTGGACTTTTATCCTCCACCTAGAGAGGAGCTGTCGACAGACTTCAGCGTGGGCTTCTCATGACGTCAGGACTCGATGAGGTTTTCCTGTGGGGTCACACAAAAGTGCTGTATCCCATCCGGCTCGAAGGACCAAGAAATGTCAGGAGATTTCCTGTATTGCAACTCAGGTCAGAATAAAAACGCTCAGACAGGTTTAACGTGTACACGGGTGAGACTCAGGGAGACTCGCGCCCTGGAACAGTGGTCAGGCTTTATTTATACCCCAAGCATATTCGTGTAGCATGTACAGGAAGAGATAAAATAGAACTGTGCTGCATGCAGGTTTCCTGTTGAACAGAGCGTAACTTCTCTATTTAAGCTGAACACTGAAAGAGCAAACACATCTAGATGAAATGTACTTTTAAGCATAACATAATAAAAATCCCAAAATCCTGAAATCCCTTGACAATCAGTCAGGATTCAGAAAACAACACAGCACAATAACTGCTGCTACTAAAGTGGTTAATGACATCATTGATTTAATAGACTGCAAAAAATACTGTGCTGCTCTTTTTCTTGACTTGTCAAAGGCTTTTGATACAGTAGACCATGCTATTTTATTAAATAGACTAAACAATATTGGTCTATCTGTAAATGCTGTAAGTTGGTTTTCAAATTACTTGTCAGCAAGAAAACAGTGTGTCCATGCTGCTGGGTCTTCTTCCTCTTTTCTCCCAGTATCCAAAGGAGTTCCGCAGGGCTCCATATTAGGGCCATTGCTATTTTCTCTTTACATAAACAACCTTTGTGATAATTTTTCAAATGCAGCATTTCATCTTTATGCAGATGATACAATTATTTATTGTTCATCCCCTTCAGTAGCACAATCCCTGCAATTTCTGCAGTCTGCCTTTGATGACGTTCAGTCCCATTTAACTCAACTTAAGTTGGTGTTAAATCCAGAGAAATCCAAGTTCATGTTATTCTCAAATGGCAAAGAGTTGTTAGCTACGTCTCCTAAGATTAAAACAATTCAAGGAACTGAAATTGAAATGGTCACATCTTACAAGTATCTAGGGATCATTATAGATCAGAATTTGTCATTTAAAACTCACATTCAAAAGCTTGTGTCGAAGTTAAAACTAAAACTAGGTTACTTTTTTAGAAACCAATCCTGTTTCTCCCTCCAAGTGAGAAAACACTTGATTCATGCAACTTTTTTACCTTTATTGGATTATGGTGACCTGCTTTTTATGAATGCACCTGCCCACTACCTAAAGAGGTTGGATACTGTGTATCGTTGTGCTTTACGTTTTATTACTGGCTATGGAAATCGTGTACAACATTGTTCTTTTTATGCTGCTGCTAAATGTCCATCTTTGCATATTCGCAGACTCTCCCATTGGTTGATCTTTATCTATAAATCTCTCCTTGGGCTGGTTCCATCTTATTTATGTGTTTATGTGTAAAAACCACAACCAATACAGCCTTCGTTCTCACAATATCATACAATTGATTTTCCCAAAAATCAGAACAGAATTGGGGAAAAAGGCTTTTAAATACGCTGCCCCTGCTTCCTGGAATAATCTGCAGAAGGAACTGAAATTATCAGAATTGCTTACCTTGGGAGAGTTTAAGTCTGTCTTAAAGGAACGAGAGAACAACTCTTTTATTCAGTGTGATTGTTTTTAATGTACTCTTAATTTGATCTGTTATTGTATATTTTACACATGTTGGTATGCGATATTGTATTTGTTTTAAATGTTATATACTTATGTGGTATGTGTATTTTGACTTTTATTGCTATGATGCCAGGTCTCTCTTGAAAATGAGATTTTTAATCTCAATGAGATTTTTTACCTGGATAAATAAAGGACTAATAAAAAATAATAATAATAATAATAATCCAGGAACATTTAGGCGTTATCAGACAGTTGGAGACACCCAGTGGAGGAGATTCAACTGCTGGTAAAGCCTTTTGTTCTTATGTGTCTCAGGGAGGGCAGGGAGCAATCTTTAGGTGACACTGTAAGAGGCAGTGTTGGGTGTAATGCACTACTAAGTAACGCGTTACTGTAATTAAATTACTTTCCCACTGAAAAAGTAGAGTAACTAATTACTGTTCATTTTTAGGTATTTTAATTACAGTTACTTACAATGTACTTGCGTTACATTGTAAAATAATTAAACTCGCTGAATATCATTATTTAATTTCAATAATTTATCTTCTAAACATAGAAGTAAACTCTGCCGCTTTAACATCGCTGTAGTGCAGCTGCATGTCATTGCGCGCCAGTTTGCTGCATAGTCGTATTCTAAAGCGGAAGATGTCGGACTCGGCTGAAGCGAGTGGCTGTTTGATGAAGTGGACATATTCCCGTCTCTTCACTTTTCTGAGACAAGCAGACAAGAATATTACAGTAATATGTAAGCTATGTCCTGGGGAGAAAAATCTATCGGCTGCTGTTAATAGCACGAGTAATCTACTGACGCGCCAAACAAGAGAGCATAGACGAACACTTCTGAGTGATTCTTGTTCATCATCCATGGATAACACCGCAGCAACTCCTGCTAAGCAGGCAAACCTTGATTTTACTTCAGCAGCACAGAAAGCGTCTGAAGGTGAGCTTAAAAAAATGATTGCAGGCTACATTGTGGAAGAGATGCTACCGCTGCGTACTGTAGAGTCTCCGTCTTTTAAAAAAATATTTATTATTTAAAGAGTTTAGTTTCTAGTGTTTGACCACTCAAGGTTTATAGGGATTTTAAGAAGTATTTAGTTAAATTACTTATTTAGTAATTAAGTTACTTTTCTGACAGAGTAATTAGATAAGTATTTTAAATACAATATTGACTAAGTAATTGGTAATTAGTAATTAGTAGTAATTAGTAAGTAATTACTTACCCAACACTGGTAAGAGGAGATGGGGTTAGAAACTCTCTCTCTTTCTGGAGGGGGTCAAGGGTGTGGACAACAGCTGTGGAAATCCCTTTTGTCCTGACTGTATCTAAAAAAGTCCATCTGTGCTGTCTTTCAGTCCAGCTTAGTCCTGACTGGTAGGATTTCTGGATGTCAGCCACTTCTCCAATCTGAACGACATTCTGATCTCATTGCTGTATATCCTGCTGGTGTGGATCAGTGAATCGATGTCTCGTTTACTCTTGGCATACAGCTCGTTGTCATCCATGTACAGGAGGTGGCTGACAACTGCTCCATTCCCTAGTCTGTATCCGTAGCCAGTCTTGTTAATGATCTCACTGAGGGGCTTCAGGCCTATGCAGAACAACACTGGGGACAGAGCATCTATGGGCTTGAAGTTGGCCTCTAGTGTAGTCCCCCACATCCCCATTGAGTTCCTGATGAAGGCTCTTAGGGTCCTGTTGATCCTGTTGTTCTAGGCATTCCAGGATCCAGGTGTGGGGCATTAAGTCATAGGCTTTCTAGTAATCAATCCAGGCAGTGCACAGGTTGCTCCGTCTGGTGTTGCAGCCTCGAGCAACTGCTCTGTCTACCAGTAGCTGGTGTTTCGGTCCTCTGATATTTTTACCAATTCTTTTCTGTGCCCCACTCATGTATTGATTCATGTTCCCATTTATCTCAGCCTGTAGTTCGATGGGACCGGTCCCTTCTGGGGGATCAGTTAGCCATTCTGGGTGTCTCTCATCGACTAGCAGCTGGTTCATTTGTGGTGCCAGGCGCTCGTGGAGTGCAGTCAGCTTCTTCAGCCAGTAGGCATGAACCATTTCGAGGTCTGGTGCTGTCCAACTCCTCATATTGGAGACCCTTTCTTGGTTGTCTGGCGGTGCTGTTCTCACATTGTTCCCCTGTTATTGAGAGTGCACCTTGGATGTTCTGTGGGGAACAGCTGGTTTATTGTCCCACCATCTATTTCGCTGGTATACCTCTCCAAGCGGCTGGGCAAGACAGGCCACTTTCAGCTTCAACAATAGTGAACACATCAAAACAAACCTTTCAGTGTTTTTCACATATTTTGAAATTGAGTTGTTTGTTTTGTTTGTTTGTTTTGTTTTTAGAAACTTGAAATGTAAATATCTTCACCTGGAAAGCATCTTAGGTCAACTTTGGTTGTTTTAAATTGACTGATTAACTTGATAGTTAACACAAAACTGTTACCAGAATCAGACATTTTAACAATAACAATTTCCAATCAAAATAATTTAACACATTGCATTTAACATGTTCCAATGAGCTGGATATATTATCTGAATGTCTGAATATAGTGTGCAGGTAATCAGTCTGCTAAAGTAATATTTCATGACCAACTACTCTCTAAAAATGAACATTAGTTAATGCTGAAGATCAGGAGTCATGCCTGAAACATTACTTTCACCAGTCTGTGAGCTACTTGGATATTCTTTGGCTCTCTGAAAGGACCCGTGGCCTCTGTGCCAGGGAACTGGGGTGTCTGAGGGGTTGCCCTCCCCCTTTCTTTCTTTTGCTTCTTGAATTAACCTTTTTCATGCTTTTCAGTGTGTTTGTATAAACTGCTGGTGTTGCCACACTGGTGAATGGTGCTTCCTACACACATCACAGTTTGATATGTTTTCATTTGCAGCCATAAAATATCTCCCCAGGATTCTCTTTTTCCTTTTTGTCACTACGCTCTCGCTCACTGCAGCCTACACGTGTCTGCTCAGTGCCGTTGAGTCACATGATGGGACAACAACAACAAAAAAATAGCAGGGCTGAGGCGAGGGAAGGAGCAGGATATGCAAGCAAGATGTGAGAGAAGCGTTGTTTGGAAACATGTCTATGTTTTTGATGCATGTTGCAATAGACTGAACTGACTGAGAGAAACTGAAACTAAAGCATCAGTGCAATCTGGTCATCCTGCCTGTCACAGGGCCATTACACAGAAACAGCAATTCACAACTATGGAAAAATTAGAATCTGCAGCTACCATCACATGCATGTCTTTGAGCTGTGGGGGGAATCCGAAATACCTGGAGAGAACGCACAAGGAGCCACAAGAAGCCTCAGCCATCTGGCAAGTTCAAGTTTGTGCTGTGAGGCAACAGTGCTACCCACTGCACCACTGTGCCATTAGACCATCCCCCACGTGGATTCATTATAATGTAGATCATCCGCCAACAATGAAATCTTTGTTAATGATTCTGGTTACTGCCGGAGCCATAAATTAAAATGCAGCTGCAGTGCATTCCAAAAACACTCACCTAAACATTTTCTACTGAAACACAAGTCTTCATTTATAGTATCTCCAGTCTGGTTTGACTGACCTCTGACCTGACTAGACATGTGCTTACATTGATCAGGCACACCACCTTCATAATATTGTGTTGATCAGCTCTGACCCAAGGCATTGCCTGGACTCCCTGCTGTGGTACCTGGAACCAAGATGTAAGCAACAAATTCTTCAGGTGTCCTGTAGGTGTGGCCTCCGTGGTTATGATGTGTTTGTCCAGGACATCCCACAGATGCTTTATTGGATTGAGAATTTGGAGGCCAAGTCACCACCCCAAACTCGTTGTTGTGCTCCTCAAACTATTCCTGAGCTATATTTGCTTTGTGGCAGGATGCGTTATCCTGCTGAAAGAGACCACAGCCATCAGGGAATACTGTTTCCATTAAAGAGTGCACATGGTCTGCAACAATGCTTAGGAAGGCGGTGTCAAAGTAAAATGGATCACAGGACCCAAGACTTCCCAGTAGAACATTGTTCAAACCATCACTGCCTCAGCAAGTTTCCCTTCTTCCCACAGTGCGTCCTGCTGCCAAGTATTCCCCAGGTAAGAGATGCACACGCACCCAGCCATCCACATGATGTAGAAGAAAGCATAAATTCTTCATCTTGGCTTGTGAGATGCCACCACCATATTGAAAATAGTAAACTACACACAAAATCTGTAATATCTTACACTTTCACTATTTTTTAATGACAGAAATCACCAAACCAAGCAATGGGGAATAACATTTCACAGGTCCTTTGTCAGCTGGGTAGCAGCTCCCTGCAAACTTAAGTTTTATATACAGTTTATAAAATGGATGAATGGAGGTGATATTTTTGTTTTGAATACCATACTGCTCAGTGTGTAAGATGGATACACAGTTTACAGTAAAGCAATCCTATAATCTCAATAACATACTGTGACTCATAGGCCACCTCATCCAGAGCAGGCACTATGAGAAAGACTAACGCACCGGGTGGAAAAAACGTGCTTCATGTTTATGTTGAGGTACCTTGCACTGATCAGTGCAGTGTGAGGACATTAAAACAACCGATCATTTTGTTACAATACAATGGTTTCTTCTACAAATGGTACTAAGTACACTAAAATACACCAGGAGACACATCACAGAGATATTTCTTCTCGTACTGTATCTAAACTTCAGGGTAAAGACGAAGGGAGAGAGCACCTCTCTTATGGCTAGACATTGTTACGGCATTTTATGACAAGGGGGAGCCAGGACAACAGGTCAGGGGGGCATATTATCATCACCCCCACCCGATATTAGGTACCAAGCCCCAAGTACGACAGAAGGACCATTGAGTGCAAGAGGAACTGACCTGAAAGGTAGGATCATAGCAAAGCTTGAAACCTGGACCCTGTGTACCCGGTAACCAAGATTATCTGAGGTACCTTTTGAAGATCTCCTTGATAATGTGAATGCAACACTACCGACAATTCCTACTGGGACCATCACCAAGACTAATCAGCTGATGTACACCATGACAGCAGTGATCAGTGAGATGCTTGGCTGTAAGATCAACAGCCACAAGGAGCAGTACCCTCCGTGGAGAAGGAGACTAGAGGCCAAGATCAAGGAAGCACAGAGGGAAGTTAGCAACTATCGGAGTTGCAGAAAGGTGCCTAAGAAGTATAGCAAGCTGTCCATATCTGAGGCCTTGGAAACTGCCAAGCAAAGACTCACAGCCTTGGCCCACCGCTGGAAGAGGTACACCACAGGAACAGAAGGCACGAGAATAAACCAGCTCTTCTCCATTGAACCTGTCATGGTTCTGGGTCGGTGACCCAGTGTTTTTGATTTTGTACTCTTATTTTTGATATTATGAATTATGACAGTTTGTTTTGGTTTCCCAAGTGTTCATTCTGTGCTCCCTCTGTTTTCCGTCGTCCCTGCCTGTGTATCCCCTCTAGTGTGGTCAGGTCCCTGTGTGAAGCCCGCGTCTCGGAGTCTGTGTCCTTGCGTGTGTGTGTTTCCTGTTTTATATTGAAGGTCCGTGTCTTATGTGAATGTGTCCTGCTTTGCTTCCTTGTCTCGTCAGTGCTGATTTCTCCCAGCTGTGCCCTCCTTCTGTGTCTCATTCCCCTCGTTACTTCCCAGTGTATTTAAACCCTGTGTTTCTCTGAGTCAGTGTCGCGTCGTCCCTCAAGCTGTGTGTTTCCTTGTGTGCCTCCCCGTCAAGTGTAAGTTTACATTTCCCAGTTTAGTTTTGTATGCTTTCCCCTGCCAGCAAATAAAGCTGAGTTTTGAGTTCATCCTTCGAGTCTGAGTGTCTGCACCTTGGGTCCTACTCCTGCCTGCCACACAGCGTTTCATGACAGAACCATTCAAGGTATACTTTCAGTGGCAGGGGAACAATATCAGAATAGCACTACCAAAGCTGGAAACAGAGTAATACTGGAAGAGCATATGGGAGAAGGACGCAACTCATGACGGCAATGCTCAGTGGCTAGTGGATCTAAGAGCAGACCACAGCAACGTCCCTGAACAGGGTCCAGTAACCATGACAGTGGCAGACATCCAAGAGTGGCTACGGATACTGACTATGGAATGGAGCAATTCTGAGCCACCTCCTCCACGTGGACAACATCAAGCCGTATGCCAAGAGTGAATGAAACATAGGTTCACTCATCCACACAACGAGGATATACAGCAACAACATCGAAATATCATTCAGACTGGAGAAAGGTAGTCAGATGGTAACAAAGAGAGGGAAGGTAGTCAAAACTGAGGGGTTTGCTACCGTAAGGCAACATTACAAACATTGAGGACCCCTACAAGTACCTGGAAATCTCACAGGCAAATGGGAAGAGTCCGCTAGGAAACCTGCAACCACCAAGTACCTGCAGCAGGTCAGCTGAGTCAGCTGAATGGCAAGAGCAAGATCCGGGCTATCAGCACCTACGCCCTACCCGTGATCAGGTATCCTGCTGGCCAAAGCAGGAGATAGAAGCCACCAACATCAAGACAAGGAAGATCCTGACCATATATGCAGGATTTTATCCCAGGTTCAGCACCTTGAGACTCTAAGCTAAGTGGAAGGAAGGAGGGCAGGGTATGAGTGCCAGAACCACTGTCCAGAATGGTACAACTAACAGCCACAAGTACATCAGGAAGATGGCCACAACTGACCGCATGCTTGGTGAATACCTTAGGCAGCAGAAACCCAAGAAAGAAGAGGAGCAAGAGGAGGAACCATCATGGCAGGCCCCTGCATATTATGTACCACCAGCAGATAGGGGAGGTGGTTGACATCCAGAAATCCTACCAGTGGCTGGACAAAGCTGGACTGACAGACAGCAGAGAGGCACTTATCATGGAGGACATAAACAAGCTCTTAGTACAAGATCCATAGAGGCTGGAGTCTACACCTGGGGTCTTGACTGGTATGTTAAAGATGCCTCTGAGAAGTCCCAAGGTCAAACTGGGAGACGCTCCCTAGGGTGGTGAAGAATGACCGAGCAAAGATCCTGTGGGACTTCCAAATACAGACAGACAAGCTGGTGATGGCTAATCAACTGGACATAGAAGGTGTGTGTGTGTGTGTGTGTGTGTGTGTGTGTGTGTGTGTGTGAAAGAGAGAGTATAATATATATAATAATGAGGAGATATATGTACAAAAACATCCATGTAAGCTTAGTTATGTTAGAGTGCTACTCTCCAGTTCTTCGGACAGTAGCACTACAAATGATACACAACTTTATGAATCAAACCATACGGTTAAATATGACCTATTGTTAACCGCTGTAGCAACAACAAGCTTCACTGAGCATTAACTCTGCAGCTGAGAGCTGTCAGTGCTGTCATTATTTGAATGGAGTTTACCTGCTGTGAACACCTGGAAGCCCAACTTCAGCAAATCAAAAACAAGCTTGAAAGTGCTTCACTTTTCATTTTCAGTTGGAACAACTTTCAGTTGTGGCCATTGGTAAAGATAACTAGTCTTATTTAAACCTTAACTTATTTTATTGTCCTTCAAAAGAAAAAAATAGGCTTTAAGCTATAGGGCCATAAGGTTCCTTATACAAGTTCAGAATGGGCCATTCGATCACCTAGTTGAGTCAAACAATAATAGCTCAATAGAAAGTTATTCACATTCAGAAATGTGTTTTCTGCAGGACCACTTCACTAGATAATGAGTGTGCCAGCTGACAGCCCAATGGGATATTCAAATGTAACTTAAAAGAGGAAGATAAGACTGTGTTCATGAGGCTTTCAGAAGCAGGTGCTCTCATTCATATGTGCTGTCTAGCACAATGAAAATTTACATTTAGGCAATTGGCAGAAGCTTTTATCAAGAGCGACAAATAATTACTGCAATGTTAAAAGGAAGAAGAGTAAGTTTCCTCAAGCATTAGCTAAATAAAAGGTGCATTGCTTGTAAGTTCAATAAGCAGCCAGGGTTGCAATAGTCCTGAAGGTTAAGAGGCAGAGGCCTGGTTAAACTGCTGGGTTGAATAATACCCTTTTAGGTTGTTATAAGTGCAGCAGTTTTGTGTACTGTGCATTAGATGGAGGAGTTGTACAGGGAGGAATGATTTCCTGTATCGTTCAGTGGTGCATTATGGGTAATCTCAGTCTCTCACTGAATGTGCTCCTGTGACTGGTCAGCACATCATGGAGTTGGTGGGAGTTATTGTCAAGCATTGTCTTTATCTTGGACAACATCCACCTCTCCAAGACCACATTAAGGGAGTCCAGCTCCATCCCCACAACATTACTGGCCTTGCAGATCAGTTTATTGAGTCTGTTGGGATCTGCGACCCTCAACCTGCTGCCCCAGCATGCAACAGGATAGAAAATCTGGCCGTACTGGACACAACAGACTCATGGAAGATCATGAGCATTGTCCGACAGAAAGCTGCCTCAGAAAATAGAGAAAACTCCGGGTCTTCCTGTTGAGTGCAGTGGTGTTTTTAACCCAGTCCAGTTTATTATCATTGTGTATTCTGAGGTATTTGGAGTCCTCCATAATCTCCACATCGAACCCCTTTATTGAAACAGGGGTCACAGGTTTCCTGGTCCTCCTAAAGTCCACAATCAAATCTTTGTAATGTGGTGTGAGCAGAATCATCTGCAGCTCAACGTGACAAAGAGCCCCAGATCTCCGTCTCAGCACCCTCACTGATGCATCCAACCACCGCAGACTCATCATAAAACTTCTGAAGATGGCAGGTCTCTGTCCCTCTGGACAGAGACCTGCCATCAACTCAGGGAGAGGACGGTCTCTTGCGGTGCCCCTGCTGTTCTGTTGGACTATGTATATCAGCTTTCTCCTGTAGTTGTCCTTAGCCTCTCTGATGCTGCCCTTCAATAACACCTGAACCATTCTCACCTCCTCTCTATTGCCTGCTCTGAAGGCCCTCTTCTTGTCATTGAGGAGAGCTTTAATAGGCACATAGCGAGGAGTGAGGTGAATCAGGTGATGACAGGTTATCAGGTTAAATAGCAAAGTGCTAATGGCACCGTTCAAAGACAGTGTTGCCCAGTGCAAGAAACCATACACATCAGCAGAGGTACACAGTTTTAGATATAGTGTCAACTATGTTGATGAGAAAACTGAAGGATGTCTCTCTCTCCAATGACAGCTGCGAGGCTTCTGCTTCTTCTTGGAGTGATCATTAGATTTATCGTGATAGAAAAATGAATCAATACACTTGTCGATTAGACTCTGATGACCCATCATGGCAGAATGAAAGCCCAGTGGTGATAGGATTTAGGAGAGGACCCCTCTTGAAGATAAAGTCTAAGGCTTGGATGGAGCTTTGAGTGACTTGGGTGAGGGGAAATGGGGAGGATGACTGGTTCAAAGAAGGTGAGCAAGAAGATGACTGGACTAGGGTAATAGTATGGTAAAGTTTTAGTGATATAATGAACAGACTAGCAGCCATATAGCCAGGAAAGCCAGCAGGACATTTTTTAAACAATGCTTTGGCACACAGGAAGTCAGTTTAGTGATGGGAGAGCCAGAGTAATGTGTTCCCTAATGTGTTTGCAAGTATGAGCCAAGAGCAACTATTTAAGCTTCTTGACTGTTATCTTACAGAACATGGGCTAAGATGGTGTTAACAGACCATAGTAGAGAAAAAGAAGGGGTTGCAGGCACTTACCATTATTGTTTCTGTTTCATACAAAGAGAAGTACTAGCATTGAGGCAGAAAACCCCCGAATAATCAAGGTTTGATTTTCTCAGTGTTGTCAATTTCATCAAAGCAAAACCCCTGATAGGATGACTATATGTAACACGCTAAAGCTGGTGGGTCTGAATGTCACACAAGAAGGTTCTTTAATACAAGGAGTAGCAAGTGAACCAGAACCCAGGGAACAGGGACTGAACAGGTCTAATAAAACCCAAAGAAACGAGACAAGGGTGAAGAAACATAGTTTTAAGAATTACATAAGAAAAATTTTTTAAACTAAAATCCAAAACAAGCCCTCAAAAAATTGTCCTAAAAAAACCCCAAGAAGAATGTTCCTTATGTTTTAAAAATGAGAAACAAGTTCTCTTCTGAAGCCCAGTAAACAGACAGACACTGGCACAGACAGAAACGTTGTCTGTGAAGCCGGCCTGGCTAATCTCCTTTGTGACCCTCCTCCAACATGGCTGCACCCAGTGAACGACAGTGCCTGCACCTCTGCCTGCATCTGCCTGTTCACCTCTGCCTGCATCTGCACCCATGCCTCAGCAGGTGGCTGCTAATAGCCACTTTGTCCATTGTCCAACCACTTCACAGTGGATTAAAATAATGTAATAAAAAATACACTAAAAACATGTGATAAAGATACCAAGATCAAAGTGAACAACATGCAAATAAAATCCAAACTACACATACAAATAAACACACTAAAATCAGGATAAAACTATAAAGCAAATGCAAATTTCCACCGTGTGAAATATACACTCCACTTTGTAAAGAGATAGGAGCCAAGGGTGTGACATTTTTAAGTTAGAGAGGGAGTTTGGATCATTTTGGAGAAGCAACATATGCATAAAGTTGCAGGCAAGTTTAGTGATGAAGAATCTTATGAAACTGGCCTATTTCAGTGGCATATTTGGAAAGCTGAATGAATTAAATATTCAGCTTTAAGGCAGACACAAACATCTTCCTCAACTGGCAGACAAGATCAGTGCAGTCACTCAAAAACCTCAGATGTAGAAAAACTTGATATAGCAGGAGAGCTGATGGAGCAAATGCTGTTTGCTTTGAGATTCTGAGTCAGTATGACTGCTGTTGTTTGGGAAAGACAGATGTTTAATACAGCTGCACGTCTTGACTTTACTTGTGCTGAGAAAGACCAGTTCATTGAGATGACATCTGATTGAGGTTTGCGACCCAGACACGCCCCCTTCAAGTCTTGAATTCTCACAAAATCTCTTTGTTTCTGTTCTTCTTTTTTTGTACTTTATTGTTGCAGCTCTGGCAAAAGTGATCAGCACACTTATTGTTATTGTTGACCAAAATCTCTGAAACCCTGGTTGAACTATGAAGCTTGTTCTGTCAAGTCTGGCGCTGACATTGTCCACCACAGAAAGGCTTTTTTCCCTTAATTAATATTAATTATTATTAATATTTTTTCCCTTAGTTAATATCTTATATTAACCCCCCCCCCCCCCCTCCCCATCTTCAAGCCAAGCAACATGACGGGGAACCACGCCTCCTCTTAGAGGATGGTGAAACAGAGGAAGTGGCTCAGGGATGTGAAAGCAGCAAATGCTGCAGTTGAGTGGCTAGTTGGCTTCAAACTTAACCAGCCCAACCTGACATCAGGTTGAGATTGAGGTTGAGAACCAGGCTCCTGTTCTGGGGTGTGTCAGAGCCACGTGCCACGATCCTTTCAAGTCTGCTGGGTCCACTGTTTGGCTCTGATTAACTGTGACTGCAGGATTGGGACCCAAATGCAAAACACAGGAAACTGCAAACTGAGTTAAGAAACGATGAGACATTTACCTAGTCCACAGTTTAAGGTCCAACACAAAGTTTGTACCATGAAGGACAAAATCCCCTCCAAACACAGAAGGCAGGAGGAACCATATGGGGACTCAGTGCTTATTTATCCAGCCACAGGATGATCCAGGTGAAGACAGCTGAAAAATAAGGCACAGGTAGAAGAGAATGGTGGAAAATAACCTCTGATACAAACAGATCATGGGAGTAAGAACTAAAAACTCAACATCCTAAGGATGTAAACGTGTAAAACCTCAAAAACCCTCAGTTCAAGACCCGAGACCATGGCACTAACAGTGAGTTTGGCTAACACAGTACACTCAGCTGCTGATATGCAGCTACAAACAGGCTCTGTATTTGTTCACTGACAGTGAAACAAATCCACGTGTCCTGATTTGTCGGCTGTGAGTTATTTAGTCTAATTCTCTGTGGAGAGCAACAGAATCACCAGTAGGAATGAAAGGCTCATCCATAATTTCAGCCAGTCTTGCAGATGGTAAAATAATTTACTGGGGACGATGTTAAGCCAGGAACTCCCACACACATTTAACCCACAGCTCAGCAGAGCTGGCCTGTCTCCTCTGTGGCTTTGTATGTTTGCAACACCAGATGCTGCAGTTTCTGCACATCTTTTTAACATTTCTTATTTCTCTTTATTTTGTTCCTTTGTTTTTTGTTTTCACAGTCCTTGGCATGAGGTTTGTTGTTTAGTTTAGATTAGATTAGTATTATTAGATAGGTTTTTTTGCTGAAAAATTTCATTCCCATGTGGTCTTATCAATCATCATCTGGACTCATCATGTGGTCTTATCATCTCATGTAGGGAGAAACTGTTCAGGAGAAGTTATTTAGTCAGAGGTTTTGAGTAGTGTCTGTGGGACACTGTCCTATGTGGGAAAACTGCTGGGCCGCCTACACATTCCCTGATACATTACATGCACAAGAGCAGCTTGTCCATGTAAGTGATGAAGCTCCCAGCACACAGTTTTTGTGCTGATGTTAATACTCTGCAGTTATTGACTCTTTTGTGGTGCACCCTTTTATGCACCACACACCTCAGCAGTCGGCAACCTCATTTTATTTGGTCTCCCACTTTGTGATTGAGTTGCTAAATCGTTTGCAGTACCCTGTTATGCACCCCTGAATGACCGACTCTGTCACACATGTCCTAAAAGGCAGACTGATTTAAATAGAGTTGTGGTTTTGTTCTTTAAGCATACACCAATCTTTTGGACAATGCCAGAATTTAGGCCACCACAGTGATTTCAAATCAAACAAACAGCACCTGACTGAGCTGAAGATTTTCAACTTTAATTCCAGCTGTTAAACAACTGTATTGTTGAAGAATGACAGCCAGCTGTATGCACAGTTGCCCACTGAAAATGACCGAGATCCTCCTCAGGTCCTGTTTTTTTAACTTACATTCATCTTTGGTAATTCTCATTAATAAGCTCTTACAGATCACATTAGCTCTAAATTGTCTCTTTTGTGCTCCCTTCTGAATTCATAGCTGATTGGCTATTAATTTACTACCACATGAGGTCAGTGACATTATCTTAATTTGAGGGTGTAGATCATTTGTTCCTCGTTAGCGCTTTTCTTTTGTTAATGGTCACATTACCCATTTATAAGTAATTAGAGTGTGGATCGTATCCTGATGTTGCAGGGTGTCGGTAACCTGATCACGTGATTTCTATGCAGCAGTGTGTGCACATTTGTGGAGGCCTGCAGACTCCATAAAGCATGTCATGCATATACTCTGTGCCATCCCATTGCTCACAATCCTTCAATCACTTAATAAATAAGTGGTTTCACAGGCTCAGTCTTTGTATCGCTACTTTTCAGAGAGATACTGGAAGAAAAATCCCAGTGGATACTCTGAGAGAGACAGGACGATGTGATGACATGCTGTACAGGTGGAGAGTCGCTCTCTGCTCTTCACTAGCATCATTTAAACTGAATCGAGCACTGCAGAGGAAATGAAATGGGAAGGAAGAGGCTGTTGAAAGAGACACAGCATGTGAGGCAGAATCAGAGGGCAAAGAGATTAGCCAGGGAGAAAAATTGGAAAAGGGAAGAAATACACAGCAAATATGGGAGAAAAAGAAGAGAGATGAGACAGAACAAATTGGATAAAAGTTCAGAAGTGGGAAGGCAGAAATTGAGGAAGCAATAAAGATGTGAGAGATGAGCGAGAGAAGAGGGGAAGGAGAGGGCAGCACAGAAACTAAGAACACAAAAGCGTTGAGAAAGGAAAAGACATTATTACCCTTTGATTTGGAGTAACAAGCAGTCAGAGCAATCATAATTTGGCTCTCAGAGCAACGGCCCCTCAAAAACACACAGATTAATCAGGCCTGTGCACAGTGATGTTGTGTATTCACAGTCGCAGGTCTGGTCTAATGATCCCCCCACTGATAGTGGGAGAGCAGCCTAATACATCACTCTGTGTGTGTGTGTGTGTGTGTGTGTGTGTGTGTGTGTGCTCATTGATGAGATTACCCCTGTTGTGGAAGTGGTACATTGCAGTAGCTGGACACACACCCCACCCTCGTGCACTCTCACAGCCCAGCAGATGAAACACAGATGGTGTGTTAGTGGTTTCAGTTTGGACGAAAAGTGAACAGAAAGAAACGGAAGGACGTTTGTACGCATAGAGACACACACAGGGAGTTATCCTCTTGCTAAGCGATGCTACACTTGTGTATTTGTTGCCATTCTGTGTTGTGTTTAAAGCTATCACTTGTGTGTATTAGCGAAAATGCATGAGTTGTCTGCGTTTGCTCACTACTAAACAGATCTGTTGTGCTTTGGTCTGTAATCTGAGAATTTTTTTTTTCTGTATCCTCAGAAAATCCAAAAGGACAGACTCGGATTAGGAACAGCCTCAAGTCTTCCTCAACAGTTCCATCACTTCTGGGAGCTTCACTATGAGCACTTAGTAAGTAAGATAACTTCTTCTGCTCACACTCAGCTGTGTACTGGATCTATAAATCATGTTGTAGGCGTAGCGTGGTGAAACTCGCTTGCATCACAAACACGTCTCCAGTTGTGAGTCCTCATTTTTTAATCAAAGGCTTGATCATCATTGGACTGCATATAAAGATCGAGACAGTCACTGTGACGTCACTCTCATTCATTTATCATGTTTTGAGTGTCAGTATTAATATTTCCGCTGCTGCCTTGTGGAGGGTTTCTTTGAAGAGTGACCGCACGGTAGTAAATTATCCGCTCATGCTAGTAAGCCTGGCAGCGACACTGCATCCATAAACTGTATGGATGAATTTCACTGACACAGCTACGTAACAGACAAATGAAATAATCTCATTTAACTCACCAAAACATCACCACACCTGTACCTATGTAACCCGTCTGTGTGTTACACCTGTCGATGCGTCGTGTTCTGGCGTATAAACAAAAGGCAGGAGACAACACTGGATCTCTGGGCTGTTTCCTGTAAATCGCAGCAACATCTGCGATCTGCAACATGAAGAAATACAGAAGTGTGATCTGTGCGTGTCGCGCCTGCTAGGACAGCTGTCCTCTTGCCATGCTGAAAGGAGCTGTGCCTTACAGCTGTGTTAACTCCACAATAATATCATAAATCAAATAAAATGAATTGTTTTTAAAATATCAACTTAAGCCCTCAAAAAATAAATAATATAAAGTAATATATCACTGGAAAATAATCAAAAACAACTTATAAGAACGATACACAAAATAATACAAAAACAATTAAACAATCAGACAAAGAATACAACTTAATAACAACATTTAGATGATGCTTATACCTTAAACCTTCAACTCAAATCCAATTATCTTAATAAATGCCACAGGTAATACAGGACTGTACCACAAAAGCAATTCATAAAATATCTCCATACCTGCAACATATAGAAATACAGAGCTGTTAGGGTGACCATATTTTGATTTCCAAAAAAGAGGACACTTAGCTCAGTCATGAAGAACTTGTTTAAAGAAACATATTTAACATATTTAAACGATGCCTTCTTTGTGCGGTTAATGAATTATGAAATAAAATATGTCATATAGGCTTTTACAAGTCAACAAGTGCAAAAAAAATAACTTCAAAACCTATGGAATTAAATAATGGTACAGAAATAATGCTTCATCTGCATAAGAAAAATTACCAGTACTGGGTCGGTATGAGGGCTGGACTGGGACAAAAAATCGGCCCAGGCATTTTGACTAGAGACCGGCCCACCAGGTATTATAGGAAAAGCCATAAAGCCTCTGAATGAAAACAAACGCTGTTGTGACAGCGATGTACACTGTGTTGTTGGTATATGTATGATTTCTATACATTTTACATCAGATAAAAACTTTGGTTGTAAGATTCAGATAATTATTTGTTAAAAATGACACATTTTAAATGAGAATAAGAAAGAAAAGTATTTCTTTGTGCCCCCCTTTCCCTGTTAATGCCCTACCTGGCCCCCTGGCATAACTTTGCTAGACCCGCCCCTGCACAGTTACCAGCTGTCAGCTACTTAGAAAAGGATCCTGGTGTTATTTGTCTCTCAGAAACAGTTCATAACTTCAACTCATTCATGTCACCTAAAAGGTAAACCTGTTTCTCCATCACCTGTTCAGCTCTGATGATTCAGTAAGGACATCTCCTGGTTTCATCTGCATGTTTCCCTCTCACCACATATCCAAACCGATATCATATCACTATCAGTAACATCACAGCACCCGCCCAGCTGTATAGAAACTCCGTCATGCTAGCTAGCACGCAGTACGAGTTATTGTAACTGACTGTAAAAAGTCAGCACAACGAAAATAAACTCCACCTAAACTTGGTTTATATCTGACTGATTTTTACACATCGGCCAGCATGTGGCCAATCCACCACCTTTCATTGTTTATACCATTACAACAACATCAACAACAACAAAACCATCGGCCGTAAAAACAAAAAATCACCATCGGCCCACCGGTGGCCAGTCCAGCTATGGTCAGTAGGAGGGAAATTTCTTTCGCAGTTCGTCTGAAAAGATGCACTTGCGCTTTGGGATCTTTTAAACATCATTAGGCGCGTTGCTGCGCGCTGTCAGTCCCGTCTGTGAGCGCAGAACAAGCGCTCACAAAACAGCAGTTCGGGGTTGACGTTGTCGTGTTATTCAGTTATACGCGGGTCCACTGTATGATTCATAACCAACTCTTTATTTTCCGTTCTTACTCTGTTCAACATAACATTCCATTTTATTCAAAACCCACATGGGTCCTCTGTTGGAATACAGGAAAACCCGGACATTTTTATCAATCTCGAAAATCCCCCTGGACGCCCCGGACAAAACGTGAAAAATGGACATGTCCGGGGAAAAGAGGACGGTTGGTCACCCTAAGAGCTGTGATCTGTGTGTGTTGCGCGCTTGCTAGGACAGCGGTCCCCAACCCCCGGGTCACGGACCGGTCCGTGAGTCGTTTGGTACCAGGCCGCGACAGTTGAGGCTCGGGTGTAAAATTTATGGTTCAGGGTTTTTATCATTAACTCGGTTTCCCTGGGTCTTTCCCGTGTTGTAGTTGTGTGTCTTATTTTGAAAGAAATATTTACGTGTTACCATAGTGACCAGAGAGCACTAAGGGGCAGAGAGGAGGACGTTACTCTCCATGTTGTTGGTGCATTTCAGGAGGACGCTGCTAATAAAGTTACACAATTACACAGTGAATTCGCGTTTATTATTATATTCACATAATACCACAGTTTGTGTCGAGGTCATATCATTTTACTTAGTTGTATTTATCCGCCACACTTTAAAGGCCTCAAAGGCCAGGCTAACTTAGCATGCTAGTATTACACCTGGATGCTCGGGCTAAAACTCATTAAAAACCTTGATTAGCAAACTCAGCTCTGTACAAGACTTACACCGAACGAGTCTGATATCAAACAGGCCAAAAACGTGGCAGTTCAGTCATATGCAAATTACAGCTTGTGGCCTTTATAAACTTTCATTAGCTGAGAGCAACGTAACAGTGACTTACTGCTGGCCATGCTGAAAGGAGCTGTGACCGCGATGCACATGCACGAACCTACGACATACACAACCACACAAATACACACAGATTCAGCACAAATAGGCAGGAGATTAAAATGCAAAATGAAATATTTAATTAAAAAAGGTTGTTTTGTTGAAATTCATAAGCATTTCACACATTAGCTACACCTAGCTAACGCTATTATAGGGCAGCTCCTCTAATAGCACATACAGCACAAACACTAATTAGTGGAGGGGAGGTGACTGAAAACTGGACACAGATATGCAATATGTCTTTGGATCTTCAGTAGTACGTCACAGACAGGTGTGACTCAGTGGTACAAGTAAGTCTTTTTTTAAGTCTTTCGATTGTGTAAAATCAAAAAACTACAAAAACTTCTTATTTTCTCAAACTAAAACAGTTGAAAACAGTGAAACAGTAACAAACAAACAGCACTTTGTAGATATTTTGTAAAGAATCTTTGTTGTTATCCTGGTCACAGCCTAAGCTCTAATCAATCATGGTTTTTTCCACCAATTTGGGGAGATAGGGTCGGAAATCCTTAGCTGCTGAATCAGAGAGTTGTTATGATTTGTCAACAGCTGTGTCCTGCTTGGTTTGATGCAAAGCAGAATCTAATATCAGTTCTTATTAGTGCCTAACAGTGTCTTACTGTGAAGTGCCTTTTTTAAACACAATACTCTGTACTTTTTGTGCGTGAGTAGATATGCTCTTTGGCCGCCACCTGCATGTCACCACCTATGAAAAGTCTGCAAAGTGCTTTAAATACCAAAGTGAAAGTAAATGTCAGATGCTCATAAAAATAAAAAACAAAGAAAATAAGCCACCACTAGACAGCAGAAGATAAACATTATGTTAATAAAATCCCAGAATTAATGTCTGCATATTAATAGCGTGACTCAGCAACTAACTTTAAGCAAGTGATTTAAAGGTTATTATGACAGATAATTAGCCTACGCCTCCCATGTAGCTTGTATAAAGGAAAAAAGAAAAGCAGGAGTTTTTTAAGGCTGGCAGAAAACTTTGAAAGTGACTCCTGAGTCAGAGCATATAACCCTGCCCTGCCTCCTGCCCCTCCTTCATGCAAAGGAAGTTTTGTGTTTTAGGAGAAAACTTTGATGAAACCATATTTTTCACAGGAACTTTGAGAGGGACACGCAGTACATACACAAGAGGAAAAGACTATTTATCAGAGCATCGCTGCGTCCTTCTCTGGTGTAAAGTTGTAAAAAACAGTCACATTTTTGAAGGTTAACGTGTACAGACTGAGAAACATGCATTGAATCTATTTAATGTTTGAGAGCAGTTTTGTTTGTAGGATGTAATCAAGAATTACAAAGCGCAGAAACAGCACTAATGGCAAAAAGAAAAGTTCTTGAAGTAGTTCAGTTGTAAACTTTCATGTATTTGTATGTGTATTATTAAAACAACTATCCAAGATTCATTTTAAAGGAATTTGTGATTTTTTATAAATTAGTTAGATGATTTTGTTAGAGATTGCTTAATTAATCTACACATCAGAATAAACTCATAAAGGATATAAAAATAAGAAAATAACTAATGACCTTAGATTCACTCTAGTCATGTAAACACGTGTTTGAACAACTGTCCCACATAGCAAACAGGTCTGGCCCGGATCTGGCATCAAGCTGGCACTTCTGACTGACTGGTGTCATGGCAGGGTGTATTTCAACCAGATGTGGGTCTGGTCTGGCAATGATGGCACTGTTTATGTTCCTATTTTCCTATTTTAGTGAGAAAACCCCGTGTTGCGATACTATACTGCTATGGTGGCCAACGTTTCAAATGCAGGTTTGACAGGTTTGTGAGTGCACACACCATCCAAAACCTAGGGAGCGTTTACTCATGTTTACCATTGGTTGGCTGTAGCTCAGGAGGTAGAGCAGGTCACCTACTGATTGGAAGGTTAGTGGTTCGATCCCTGGCTCCTCCAGTCTGCATGTCAAGAGTATGAATGTAGTTAGGAAGCACTCAGTTTAGAGAAAGTGGGTGAATGAATAATCTGGGAGACTAGAAAAGTGCTGTATAAGCATCAGTCCATTCACTGTCTGAACAGAGTTTCGTCATGTTAGTTTTGCACTATTATGTTCCAGCGCATGTTGTTATTACATGGCTTGATTAAGGTACACATTAGGCTGACATCTGGGGCCAGAGCTGAAACTGCTCTGGGCCAGCAGTGTGTTTGCAACTGGCCTTGTGCTGGCCCATGTGTGGGCCACTTTTGGCAAACCAGATCTGAACCACCAAAGGGCCGTCATTCTTTGCAGTATGTGGGCCGTGTGCAAGCACATGGTGTGGGCCAGATCCGGGCCATACCAATTTTGCTATGTGGTGTGTTGCTAGGCAACCCGGGGTGGCTTTACATTCATTTGTCTGGGGTCAAAATGACATTCTGGGTGAAAGTGATCATAATTTTTTTCTATCGATTCCACACACCCCAACATTCAGGATTTGATCAATATGTTTATTTTAGAAAAGCCAGGAAACATGAGACGATGGCATTTTAATACCATTTTAAAAATGGTTTTAGTTTTATTCTTTTGTCCATAGATGGGAATGTCAGGAGCAGTTCTGTACATTTTTTACATTCACACGTTTCCCGACAGCAGCCTTACATTTTGTTTTATTTCAGCTGTAAAGATTTAGAGTCGGCCTCCCGTCAGAGGTTGTTGTTGAGTTCGTTAGTTGATGTCTCACTAAATTTGCAGTTTCATTTGAAAGATTGCAGCAGTGGTCATCAAGCCACAGTTTCAGCCAGGATGCAAATATCTCAACTAATCTTGCATAAAAATGCATTATTTTAAAAGTTATTTAATCTGTATTAGTGATTTTTCAATTAGTTTAGCTGTTACCGATATATTTCTTGAATGTGTTATTCTATTGAAAGATTTATATTTTTGTCTCTTTTGGTAACGTAACAATAGCTGGTTTCACTGGTTTTAAATGAACATGGATATCAAACCAGTAAAAAGTTAATCCTTGCATTATTCATTCCAAAACTTGGTGACAGTTCAGCAAACAGAACCTTCAGATTAGCAAGGAAATGGTAAAGTTAGTGTTTTTTTACAATGACAGAAAAACAGAACCTGCCAGCTAACCTTGATACAACAGGAAGAGCTGTTTTCCCTTTTTAATGCGCGTGCCTCAAAGGTTGAAATAATTTGCAGTAATTGCATGCTAATGTAGGCAAAGGTGCCTGGAGGGTAAACGAGTACACAGGAGGAGTGTCAGAAGGTGAGCGGGGGAATCAGCTCCCATCTGCTGCAGCACTTTAGAGGCCGTGGACTCTAACACCACGGACAAGAAAGGACAGATGCTCCGTGGTAGAGACTGAGGGCGCGAGCATCTGTATTTCTGTCCAGGAACAGTCATTTTCTGTGTGTGTGGTGGTGTGTGTCAGAGGGACAGATGCTGGCGTAGCGGGTGCTCCATCCCCTGACAGGTGACAACTCTAACTGCTTTGAAAACCTTATGGCCAACAGACCAGGGTCACATTGTTAGTTAAATACTTTTTGATTCTCCAGGGCGCTCGCTTTAACCTGCCTTGATGTGCTGGGGGGACTGTTAATTGGGTTCTTCTGAAAGTGCACAAAGTCCCCGTTTCATGCCCATAATAAACACTTTCAGACCTGAACAGCAGAAAGATTTGTTCAAACTGTCCGACCTTTAGAATAATGTATATTTGCTCATTCTGTAAATGGGTGAGGATGCATTACCTCTAAGGGGGTGCAGCGATTTATTAAAACATGTAACTGTCAAAATAAACCATCTCATTATGGGACATCTCTGTAAAATGATGATAACATAGTGAATGTGCTGTTTGGGACCACCGATACATTCATACACCATCGGAAACACTTTGGATATCATTTTGAAGTTAACGTTAAACAACAATGGTGCTGAGCTGCTTGTTTAAACTCATTTTGATATGAATACCATACCACCTTTATTTATAAAGCACTTTAACATAAAACCAGAGTTCACAAAGTGCTGTACATGCTAATAGCATAAGTAAAGAAAATTAAAATAAGATAAAATAAATAACTAAATAACTAAAATAAATTAAAACATGTTAAAACAAATTGAGTCAACCCCTCTAATCAGTGCCAAAGGCTTCAGCGAATAAATATGTTTTAAGAAGACTTTTAAATTCAGAAAGAGAAGAGGCCTGCCTAACATGCATGGGCAGATCATTCCACAACTTTGGAGCAACTACAGCAAAAGCACGATCACCTTTAAATTTATACTTAGTTTTCGGTACCTTAAGGAGCTGCTGATTGGCGGACCTAAGGGAACGGGCAGGTGTATATGGTTGTAGTAGCTCCGAGAGGTAGGGGGGGGCCAGGCCATTAAGAGATTTAATGAATGCTACATTATGAGCCGGAGCAAGCGAGACATGACTGATAGACGGGCTTTATCAACGAGATGTACAATCTTTTTCACAGATTTCTTTATTTTTGTGTAAACAAGAAACATTACCCAAAAATAAATATTAACCTCTCCATAATATTCTGCTCCTGCAGTAATTACATTATTTGTATGTATCGGGTCTTTTGTTATCTGTCTAATTTGTAATGAAAGAATCTTAATTAATTGCAAAACAAATCCAAAAATCATCAATCTTATATGATATAATATAATATCTATGTTGTCAAATCTTCAAGATCAGTCATGAAAACACTCAGGACTGCTCCAGGTACATAAATCAAAGTTACCTGTGCTGCAACAATCAGCAATTAGCAGGACCTCGGGTTAGAGCCGCCTCAGTGCTCACCTGGCTTCATGTTGCACACACATGTCAACGTCACCTTCTGAGAGGAGACTGAGTCAGACCTTCATGGTGGAACAGCTGCAATGAACTGAAGTAGACACATACAAGAGAAGAGAAGACAGGAATTAAAAACCAGTAACATCAAACCAGTGAAACTGTGGTTCACAAACTAGTTTGAATGATTTTGTTGGTTTTCCATGAGGTTAAGATAAATGTGAAGGAGAATTTTATAAGGACTTTGGACTGAACTAATGTTAACCACCTGACAAACCATGTGGTGAAAACTTACCTCAGACTTTGTAAGAGCTGTTTGACCGAGCAGTGATGAAGCGATGCACCAGATAGCCAATCCTGACTTGGTCCAAATAAGAGGATTGGGGATGAGTTGAAAAGTAGCTCGGTGCTGCTTACTCTGTAAATCCCTGTAAAGTAAAAAACAGCAAGTGGAGAAACAGACTTTTATCACAAATATCGAGATAAAATAGAATATTATTCAGTGTGCATAGATAATAATAATGATCATTTTGACACAGATTCATCTTTGTCTTTCCTCCTTGTCCTTGAAAACACATGCTTAAACCCAGACTGAAGGGCAAAGTTGAGACGAACATGCAGGTGAAAAAGTGCCAAAAAGCAAATTTCTTTTTGCCTTGGCTCGCTCACCGCTGTAAATTAGGCTCATATTGCTGGAACCGGTCCATAGGATGGGGGGGGGCGGCGCATTTCATCTCCTGCAAGACAATTCCTGACTACCATGTTAGAGGTGGCTGGCACAAATCAGGGCTTCACACACCAATCATGTTTGTTCAGTGTGTTGCCAGGCTGCAGCTGAGACAGGTTGCAGAGCCAAAAGCAGCCAATACAGAATGATGAACTATGAGGCCAGCTATTTGCTTTAACATTAAGCCAGGGCACATTATTTTAAGCCACTAAGAGGGTACTAACATTGCACTAAAGTTCAATTAATCATTGTAATGTGCCCTTTTGCTTTGACAGAAAACAGACAGATGTGTAAGTCTAAGCCTTATAAGCAGAGCTAAAGGAAAATGTGTTCCTGTGTAATACAGTCAGGGAAGCAGGACAGTTTTATTTAATTGGGAAGCAAACATCAGACTAGCTTAGCATAGCACACAGACAGGAAGAAGCAAGCAAAGTTGTGGTTTTACAGAGACTTACACGTTGGTAATGATGTGTCCTTTTTCATCTTAGCTGTGGAGAAAGCAAGGCTAGCTGTTTCTCCTGTTTCTACTCTGCACTGTAACTGGGAAGGAAACTCTTCAAGTTTCTCTCTGTTCTGTATGTGAAACCCAGCGCTGAAAACCAGTGCCTGAGGAGTGCAGAGCACTTTGTGCTCATTTTCACAAACAAACATTTTAGTTACTATTTCATTTGAAATATTACAATAATAGTAGAACCTAAATAGCCCTGTGTTAGCCTTTTTCAGCTTTATTTGACAGACACAGTGAAGAAAGGACAGGAAAGCCGTGGCAGAGAGAGGACATGACAGACATGTACGGGCTTTGCTTTTGAAATCAAAAGTCAAAGAGGATTAACATCTCAGGGCGCAATCATGTAAATCTTGTTAACTAATATTTTGTTCATGCTAATATAACTAGTCTTGTCAAGTGTGTTCAGTGTTATTCTCTTTGTAGATGCAAATTAAATATGTTCCACCTCAGACATGATAAATAGTTTAAAACCAAATAAGATGCCTGCGGTCCATGTTTTAGGAAGATCTTTCTAAAACCACAGAACTTAAGAGAGAAGAAAGCGTGACAGACAACTTTGTGCGGCCTCTGCCATTATCAACACTGAAAGATGTTCTGTTGGCGACCCAGTGAGGTGATGTGATGGCCTCGGATGGTCAGTGTTTGCATGTTTGTGTTGGTCTTTGTGATATGAATCTTTGCCCACTGCTAACAAACTTTTGACACAGGGCCATGGCTCAGTAGCCCCTTTAAGTGTATGTGTGTGTGTGTGTGTGTGTGTACAGTGAAAAAGCAGAGCTATGCAGTGCAGACAAGTGTGTGCGGTCATGACAGCTAATCTGTGAGCAGGTGTGGACTTTGAACACATACACACAGTAAATCAGTTAAATCTTGCTGTCTGTGGATGATGCACGACATCACCAGAGGCACATCACTCACGCTGTCATGACATGCATTTGAGCCAAACTGGCTCACCCCCCTCTAGATGATGCAAGAACTCTCTGACGTTTCAGGGAAGATTTGTCAAATGTTTGGTTTTGATTTAACTAACGCGGAAGGCCGAACAAGTTTGAAAGTTTGAAACAAGTTTATGTAGCATTCATAAAAACTCTTAAAAATGAAGGCTTTACAAAAATGAACGGTGTATTCAAGCCTTGTCTTGTTTTTCTTCTTGCGTTATAAGACCGCATTTTTTTCAAACTGGGGTACATTCCTAACCCTGTATTTGGTGAAAGACAAAATTGTATCTGTTGGAAAGTTTGTAAATAGTTTTTCATGTGTGTCAAACAATAATTATTATTATTTCCTGTTTTTCAAGACTTGGGAAAATTACATATTTAGATTGCCTAGGACAGGGGTCGGCAACCTGCGGCTCTTTAGTCCTTATAGTGCGACTCCGCCTGGTTTGGGAAAATAAATTAGAAGTATTTAGCTGAAGTGTATTTTGATTATCTTAGTTCTTTTTTTTTAACTTGTACTTCTAAATTGGAAGATTATCGTGATAGGCCCTAAATAAATATAAAAATAAAATTATATTCTATTATTTTTTTCATCCCTCAAAATAAGCGCCACACTCGCGGAAGCCGGTGTACCCGCAGAAACGCCATGCATTTATCGAGACTTTCAACCCCAGGTAGGTCAATTATGGATCTTCGGATCCACATTATGTCAGCAGCTGTTCTCCACCGTGAACTATGTTAAAAACAAACACCGCTCACGCCTGACAGATGACAGCTTACAGTCCTGTGTAAAGATGAAACTGACTTCGTACAGCCCCGATTTGCAGACGCTGTGCGCAGAGGTTCAGGAGCAGAAGTCTCATTCTAAACCTATCACTGCAGACCCGACGATGTTTCCATGAACACGCTTTTCAGCATCTCTTTATTGAGCACTTTTCACACACGGTTGCTGTACGCATACAGCCGGCTGTAGCTTTGCAGCTCACAGCTGGACGCACACCAACACAACAGCAGGGAGAGCACAGGCTTTAAGGCGGCGAGGCGCGATTGCGGGTGCCGCTCAGGTGCGTCCGCCTCCCCTGCAGCAGCGCTGCAAACCACGCCCCGCCACACACGTTAACCTGGTAAAATACATATTTAGGCAGAATTTTGCAAATATCTATTTTTCATTTTTCAGCAACATAGAGCTTTTTTTCCAATTACTTTTTAAAAGTCAGGTCAAGGCTCCAACAGCCCAAAGGCGATATAAGGGTGGCGGCTCACAACAGTTTTTGTTTGCTGGATCATTTTAGTTCAGCTGGGTGTCTTTGCTGTTGTTATATTTCTTTAAGAGTTCAAAATGTGTTAATTACATAAATAAAATGTAATTTTCTCTGTAGCACTTCATGGATTTTATAAGTAACACGCCTTAGTTATTCACACAAAGCACAAAGGTAAAAAACAATATATACAGTGTTATCTTCATTTTAGATGTCAAAAAGTATTTGGAGCTCCCAGAGTTTTCTTTTGTGTGGAAACCGGGTCCAAGTGGCTCTTTGGGTGTTAAAGGTTGCAGACCCCTGGCCTAGGATTAGAATTACAATTAGACTTAGGTAGACACTGATGATGGCTCAGACTTTAAGATGGATAAACTTCCTTGGCTGGGCTATAGCTGCTGTACATTTGCATTCAAACACATTAAAAAACAAAACAAAACCAATGCACATGACGTAATGAACAATAAGTTCGAGTCAGAAAACAAAACACTGAATACTAGATAAAACTTAAAAGATTGAATCAGCCAAAGTAATAAAATACAATAAAATTATAACTTACACAGAGTAATAAAAGTAAAGCGTATAATACCTAAACCATACCCGGCCTGAGAGGGGAAATGTATTCAGCTTTTCTCAGGCAGGCAGGCAGGTCACTAACCATGTGACATGGTCCTCCAGTTTGGATGTGTGATCATGTTGGTAACATGGGATCACATGACTATGGCCCCAGTCACAAAGGCCCGCGTAGCAACGACTGGTAATGAGTGAAAAATCTCTCCTGACAGGTTGTTGGAGGTTGATGGTAGTTGCCTGCAGAATCATATGCTAAAGTCACACAGGCCTACAGACCAGTCAGTGACACTGTAGCAACCACCTGTTGCTATGGAAAAATGCGCAATCCCCACTGTTATCAAAACCTCTTTATGACTGCTTTGGTCGCTGACATGTTGCGGCGGTCATAGTTTGAATGGAAGCGTTGGCCTTTTCTACAAACACAGGGCAGCTACGCTCCAAGCTGAAGTGAAAGCAGAAAAGGAGACATGCATGAAACATGCTTCCTGCAGCACTGAGGCACAATTTAACTTTGAAGGTGAACTTCTGTGGCACATTTGATCAAGTTAGACTATCAGTGGCTACTCGAGTATTTACAGGCAAACATGAAAAAATAAAACAACAACATCAGCCAATAGGAGGTTCTTGTTAGCACAATCCAACAACCCCAAGGCCACCAGTCAGCGAATACATGTTTCCCTGGCAACCAGTGGTTGAGCAATGTGTGAATGATTTTGTGTCAAAAGTCTCAAAATAACAGACTTTGATTTATATACAAATATTTTGCAAACATATATGTATGTTGCACCAGGTACTTTTTGAGTTTGTGTTACAAGGCATGGTTGACCTACGTTATACTCCAACCAGCCACCAGGGGGCTATGGACCTCACGTGTAGGCTGGGTTGATATTACTGTCACATTATACAGCAGACGTCTTTATTAGAGTGAAATCTAATTTCAATCCCACATTCAGCTTTGACTCTATACATGTGACAGGTTTATATCTTCTCGGAGATTGCTTTAATTTACCAGATAAAGAATGAAGGCATTACCCACAGACAGAGGACAATAGCTTTTCATCAAGTTTTCTCTCACAGCGTATTTGACCCAAACACAACAAGATATCTGAATTGAAGCATCTTTTGAGCTCTTCTGTTGTCAGTGTCTTTCCCCGATGTCCCCGTGTAAGGCACTGGAGCTGTCAGTGTTAGACATGGTCTGTGGGTTATCAGTGCTGGAAGCTGCTTTCCAGTGCAGGACAGGACGGCTAAGCAGACGAGCTGACAGGCTGACAGGTGTCAGCTCCACAGGATTCATGCAGATCCAGACCTCTCACTCCCTGCAATGCTTCAAGAACAGGTGGCTCATGCTGATATATCACACATGGACCTGTTCACAGTGGGCACACACACAGACACACACAGCCTCAAAAAAAACAAAAAAAATTTGATGCAATACAGCCAAGCATGAGGTGTTTGACAGGCATCAGTGAGCATGCATATATGCAAGTGTGGTTATAGTCACATTTAAAGATGATAAACAATAGAAGGGGAAATATTTTTATATATAAGCTCCATACAGTTACACATCACAGCTGTAATTCACACATATTTAATATATTCAGCTTTAAAAGTTGTCCCGATATACAAAGGCTGCCATTAAATAACTGTTGTGGGAAAAGTTCACCATGTTAACTCCTTTTTCTCGACCTGCATCGTTCAACTAAAGCTGAGATCAGAAGAAGTTCCTGTGGATATGAGTAACTATCAGAGGCTTGTTCACCTAAATGAACCTGCAGAAATCACTCATCTGTTTAAGTGTTCTGCAGAACATTGGTTAGTACTTAGAAAGATCAGACCATAGACTTGCTTGGTTTCAATGCTGACTCCTGACACACTCTCACATTGTTTGCACATTTGTGTGGCTGCTGTTGCACACTGTTACTCCAATGATGCAGTGAATAAACACATTAAAGCGGAGCACCTTCTTTGAGTCTATTATGGATTTTTACATGACTTTACAAGTCTTTCATAATTTATTATCTTGATTTTTGTTGTTAAAAAAGCTAAAACAAAATGAACACACAGAACTAAAAAGACAGGTGGAAGTATTTTAGAAATATTGTTATGAATTCTTGAAAAAAATCGATTTTCCAGCAGGTGATGGACAAGAGCAAAATATCAGATAATATCAGTATGAATCGCTATAAATAAATAAGTTCCTGTTGTTGCCAGTGTATTTCTGTCTGACAGCTTAATTAAAAAAGACTCATTCAGCAGTTGGAGGTGTGACTCCACACTGAGTTACATTTGTCATGGGTTGGGGAGAACATTGGAAAGACCTTTTCTGTGAGACAATATTTATTTTAGTTTCTATTACTCCAGAGAAACTTTCATTATTTGATGTAGAAAACGTCGTTACATTTGACAACATGCAGCACAGCTTTGTGAAGAAGGACTCACACTTCAGCAGAACAATGAGCTGAAAGCTTTTGAGAAGTCCGTGGACTTCTAACCTTAACTGGCTTTTCTCCAGTCACTGGACCTCACCTCCAGTGGACATTTATGGGGCACTTGACGACATTCCTGACATCACAAGAAGCCAGTGTCAGATCGTGCTGGTATATCATTGGCTATCAGTTTTGCAACCTTTCACTCAGATTTTTAAGCTCAGCTTGTATCACATTTATCATGAAATTAGACAAATGCAAACTAGGAGCACATTTCACTAGTGTAAAATGTTTAAATGAACCATCCATCTAGGGTCACAGGTCATGTGTTTTTGCTCACTACCAACTTGGCTTTAAATATATTATCTCCCTCTGCTGGAAATGCATGTAGAGGTTGTGAGTCTATTTCAGTTTGGAGAAGCACCAGATGGACACAGTGGACCGGTGTGTCTATTACACAATGTGCTGTGATACTGGGTTGCACACGTGGGCCAAGCCTGTGTGAGCTGGCATTGGATAAAAGTGCAGGGTACGAAAAAATAACCATAAAAATCCATATTAAATAGTAATATTCCAGCTCCTAGGGCACTGGGAAAATCCCCCATAATGAACTGAACTTAGAGCCCCAGTGACCATGGAAATTCGCTCTGGTGATACAGACACCTGAAGATGTTTGGACACATGTAGCTCAGTTTGTCTCAGTCAGTAACAACCAGTATAGTTCAGCTTCACTGTAAAAACACAAAGAGTTTTTACTCTTGTTCCGATCACTACTGTTAGTATGAGACAGTACAAGCAGTCCTTTCAGGTTGCACAGGTAGTCTTCCACCACGATGACATATGCATAGGTGCAGCTGCACCAAGGTTTGGTGTTACATGAGGAGGCTAGGGCTGCAGAAAAGCAAACAGGACCAGTGTCTGTTTCTTCGTGTAAGGTGGGACAGAACAGACACTGCCAGTGCAAGAAAACGATCTCATGCACATTTCTCACCAAACAGACTCAGAAATGGAGTCCATGGGAGTGAGCACCATAAAGGGCTCTATAAAGGGTCCATGCAAAGCCTCCCGATGTGAAACAGAAGATGGAAGTTAAAGTGATGGTTAATAAATAAAACAAAAAGAAGACTTGCAACCCCCAATACAACACGCACACTGGTAATGTGCCTCATTTTTGTGCAGTCCTTGATGATCTTATAGGGTTTTCACAGAAAAGCTGCAGCTACGACAAACATAATTGTTGAACATGTTTACAGTGGAAATACACCTTCTGTTTGCAAGTTTCTTTGTGTATCAAATACATTTGGTTTTTTTTTGTATCCACATTTGCTGTAGAATAAGACTCACAAGTATCATTTTGTAGCTCAAAGCATTCTCTCCATGTGATTACTCAACAACTTACTGTTTCTTTAAGATAACAAAACCAGGAAAGATGAAAGAACAAAAGCACTGATTCCATGTTATTCCATCACTTGTTCAGTTGTTTTTCTTGAAATGTTCAGTGTCAATTAGAGGAACAGAGAAAACAAAGTGTTGACTCATTGCCTAACACATGAACAAAATCAAGGGGGAAAGGGAGGAGGAAAGTATAGCAAGGAGGGATGAGAGGACGCCGAGTAATAACACAACATGCCATGAAAAATGATAACATGAACAATATTTACTCCACGTATCCTGTACATGCTTTGACAGAGTTTGGAAAAAGGTTGCATTTTTTTTTATCTATATAAGAACTAGAGTTCTTATACTATCACAACAAGAACTATATATATACTAGAAACAGCAAGAATACTGCCCAAGTCCCTCAAGCTCCCAGGCCTGCGGTAGAGGACCTGAGCGTGAAGGATAAAGACCACCCGCAGGGGAAAGTGCAGATTTTTGTTTTTAACCCTAATTGGTTAACTGATACAAGATATAAGGTATGTGACATTAGCAGTGTCAGCCTTATCACCCAAAACACTTTAAAACATTGCTAGATGATGGTCAGATGAAGACAGCTGCAATAAACTGTACTACAAAAAGTACTTATTGAATGTAACTGTAACTGATTGAAGCATGGTCAGTTTTTTTTCTACAGCCACCAAAACAAATATGCCTGTAAATGTGTGAAAGTGCCTCCTGGAAAAATCGGAAATAGTCGGAAAAACTTTAGAGTATAGCAAAGAAAGTTTAACAGGAAATAATATTTAAGATTAAATGTTATGTTTTGTAACTGTTAGCCACACAGTGCCTCTTGTTGTGTGTGCTAATAGGCCTTTTACTATTTACAATAAACAATATTCCCACTGAAATGAAAAACCTAATTAGGGCCTGTTCACTGAAATGTTGCCAAGGAGCGAGAGAGACTAATACCTGTGAGGCTGCATGCATAAAACTGTACTTTTTTTTTTTAAACAAACACAAACTATAACAACATGATTGGCAAACATTAAACTGTATTCTCTGTAAGAAGGTTTGTTTGTTTGTTTGTTTGTTTGTTTGTTTGAAATGACAGATTCTGTTGAAATGTTTCAGGAAACAAAACGACCACTGCTTGTCAAAAAGTGAGAGCACAAACTTCAGGGAGCCTCCTCAGATTCAGGACTCCAGAACATGATTGGCACTCCCCCTGGTGGCCAGTGTTTACATTAACGTTTCCACAAATTAATTTACCTATGTAAGCCATAAAAATATTTGATGCACTTATATTTTTAGTGTTACTTTCTGGTACTGACAGCAAAAGTAACATTAAAATTATAACTGGAAGCTTGTCTCAAAGGAAGACCATGTGTAGAGTCCTTATTGCCTTAATATTTATACAGTGACCGTTTGTTTAGGCATTTGGATTTATTCCTTTATAAACGACTCTTCCCATTATTACCTCACATAAAGGGTGCAAACAGATGAAGATACGTAGCACTCAGACCATAAAAAATATTTTCAAATACCAACACTCGTATTTATACCAAGAAACAAAACAGCTCCTTTTTTGCAGTCTAAACACTCCTTCTAGTTCTTATCTCTTTTCTTCACTAGATCTTCAGTCTCAAACCTGCAGTCCAGTCCAGGATTTCAGTGCTTCTGTAGCTGCAGCTGCCGGATGAAAGTCTGCAGATTTCAGAAGGTTACAGGAAATATAGATGGAGTCTTCCAGCGGACACATGCCTCCAGCACCTTCCTGTTAAAGGGATTAATCAACCTCTTTGCCAGCTTTGCTTGTAATATACGATCTGTGCATATTCTGACCTCGAGCCACTGCCCTGCCCACCTCAGCTGGCATCTCCTGCTGTTCTCATGGGTGTGTGTCTAATGCTCGCACCAACCAGGAACAATCGATGAGTTTTGGGTGGGTATGTGGGCATTTCCAGGCATGTTTAACAGGCTGTCACAACAGTTAATCATTAAAGGAACAGGTGAGCTCTAGTTATTGAACTCTTCGCAAGAAATTGTCAAAATCCTTCAAAGAGCAGAGCAATAGTGGAAGAATCTAAATCCCAGAAGACAGATTTGGATACACTCTTCTGTTTTCATAGCAAGCTGTTTTGAGTACTGAGTCCTGTTGCACTGTCATTTCAATGCAAATTACTCACGTAGAATATTTGCAGTTGAGTCCAAGTGTTGAACTTGTATTTGGTAGCTGCTGATCCGAACTTTCAATATGAGTTCCAAAGAGATGGAGACACAATTGTAGGAGCTCTTCACTCGAATAAATAAAACAAACTAACAGAGGGCCAGTGCTGCAACGGCAAAAAGTCTGGAAGATTGTCCAAGTGGATGATTGCAAAATACTGCTTTATAGCACCTAACCAAATCAACAACACTTTATAATACAACTGAAATCTTAAGCTCCGTGCAGTGCAGCTTAAAGTGCGGTTGCACTGGTTCTCACGTGGTGTTCATTTAGAATTCACCTACTTTTTTTCAAGTTTCGATTCTTTACATTTCTTATTTGATCTTTAACTAAACACACGCTGTCAGCTGCAATTTATTTCTATTAGAAGGACAGCGTCAGCAGAACCTTTTCAGTACTGCACCTTCTGGATACCAGTCTGACAAAATGACAGATATCTCACATCTTTGAACTTCCTTGGAAGCTAGCATATGTTATAACTGACTTTGACACTTGGAATTAAGTGTTTGATGACCCTGACATCAGAGCCATGCTCTAATACTGATTAGATTATGTGTCTAATCTGACATGTGAGGTTTTCTATGAAATAGTGCAAATCAGCAACGTTTCTTCAAGGAATACTTTGTTGATTTTGTTTTGACATAAATCAGGCAGTAGATACATTTTTCAACAACTTCCAAACAGTAAGTTACATTCGCTGATCAGCAGGGCACAAAGAAAATGATGTGGGAAACAGACTGCAACCATCCTGCTTCTTGCTCGTTTTCACACTTTGTATTTAACTCTGCTCTTTTGTCTCTTCTCTCTCTGCTTTGTGCAAATGATTTCCTATACTACTGCATCTCTTTGTGGTGTCACTCTTCCCTATAACAAAGGGCAGCGGTCGGTTGCTGCTTTAGCAGGGGGAGAAAAAGCTACCTCCATGTGAAATCTGACAGCCAGTTGGGAATATTAGTCAAACCTCTGAGGCATGCGCCTTTCAAATGAATGCAAAAGGGGAGCTGTGGAGAGAAAGGGAAAGTAGGAGAGAAAGCGAGAGAAGGAGAAAGTTTATGATGCGTTAAAATGATCCTAGGAGGAGCACCCATTTATTCTCAGGAAGCGACAAAACCCTGTGTTTCCTTTTTTCTTTCAACATCCCCCTTGACACTATCACCTCACTACCACTACTTTTTTTCTCCCTTTGTAACAAAAAGTTAGAACAGAAAAACAAATACAAAAAATACAAATTCAATTCAATTGTATTTACCGTATTTACCATAAGGCGCACTTAAAATCCTTTAATTTTCTCAAAAATCAACGGTGCGCCTTATGTATGAATTCTGGTTGTGCTTACTGACCTCGAACCGATTTTATGTGGTACACGGCGCTCAAAAATCTGTCAAATGCTTTAGTACGACTTTGCTAAGCTATGAAGCTGCACCGCTTGATGGATTGTTGGAGCATTACGGCTGCCGTAGTCAGGAGCCTCCCAGAGTGATCTGGGTCCTAAACTCCGTCTCTTCAGGTCCCAAAGTCAAACGAACATAAACTCGATAAAAGTTAAAGACAAATGCAATCGCATGGCAGGATGCTGTAAACGGACCAAACTTCAGTCAGGAGAACAACGGAGATAATCCATCCACAATACGAGGTTAGTCATTAATATACTGCAACATTCCAACTTCTGCAATCCGGTAGAAGGTTCCGCATCATCCGGGCAAGGACAGAGAGACTCGAGAGGAGCTTCTATCCCCAAGCCATCTGGGCCCTAAACCAACCCCCCCACACACACACACACACACACACACACACACACCCGCCCTCTCACATCATCCATAAGTGACTGAGGCAGGACTCTCTTCCAGACACTCTAAATCCACCGGCACAATGTACATTTCAAATTCCTTTAATTTTAAATATGTTCATATTGTCTATTCTGTAAAATAGTCAGATTGTCTATTCTTATTTAATGAACTTAATGTACAGAATTCACCTGCTTGCTGCATACATGCTACTACTGCACATTCACCTAATGTATATATTATATATAATGTTCTCCCCCCCCCCCCCTTTTTTTGCACAAGTCGAGGAGTGTGTCAGGTTACATTTCACTGTGTGTTATACCTGTATAACTATGCATGAATCAATGATACGGAAGAGGAGGAAGGAAGAAGAATGAGATGAGTAAAGTTTGACTTATCTGACTGTTTTGTTTCGCTTAATACGCCTTATGTATGAAAACAGACCCGTTCATCGACACTGTGCCGTATAATCCGGTGCGCTTTACGGTCTGAAAAATACGATATATTGTGCTAAATCAGAACAAATGTTGCCTCAAGGCACTTTATAATGTAAATGGTAAATGGACTGCTACTTATGTAGCGCTTTTCTACTTTATCTGAACACTCATAGCACTTTACACAACTCACCTCATTCACAAGGATAGTGCAAAGAAGTCCACAAGCACTTTTTTCTATACAAGTGATTTCTGTGTAACATTCAAACCCTTCGATGAATGGATGCTCCATTTGTCAGTCATCCAGTCATCGGAGCATCCATCCATCGGAGCATCCATCCATCGGAGCATCCATCCATCGGAGCATCCATCCATCAGAGCATCCATCCATCAGAGCATCCATCCATCGGAGCATCCATCCATCAGAGCATCCATCCACACTCTCAGAAATAGAGGTACGAGAGAAGAACATTTTTGTACCTATAGGTACATTTTTTGTAAATGTTCCCTTAAAAGTACAATACTGGTCTTTAAAAGTCCAGAAATGCCCCTTTAAAGGTTCAATTTGAAATAAAGTACAAATCTGTACCATTTTGACCTGTACTGCAGTGACAGTGGCAGAATGTGGTAATGGGTCAGCATGGGAAAATCTGGATGGGCCTGGTTAATTGTAAAATTCATATGAGATGTGAGTGTGCTCATAAAAGCTACATGTTATAATCAAATCTGTTGGTCCTCTCCTCTGTACGTAAATTATCCTATGATGCAAAGAATATCTGTAACCTACCTTTGTGTAAGTTATGTTAAATTATATTAAAAAAAACACACACAATGACATGCAGGCACAACCAAATGATGTTAAAAAAAAAACTGGTCCATTTCCATTTTATTAAGTTCCAGTTATAATTTTTAATGTTTTAAATCTTGGTTGTAGCCTTCAAAAACGTGAAATCATTTTACTGTTATGTTTGGCCATTTACTTTTTCGCTTTTACTACATCCTAGAATTGTTCATTAATTGTGAGGTTTTTATGGAATTTGCAACATCAAGTTAAACCGAGGTTCTTTGGAAGTTAAAATGTCAAGCAGATTTTTATGTTACGGTGACTACATTTTGTAAGTTACAAATATAGTTCGCCAAGACAGCATAACGGTTTCTAAACAACTGCGCATTAATACCACAATGTTGTATTTTCATGTGTCAAGTTCGCAACGCGCATTAATCCCAAAGGCTGAAAAGCCAGCAGCGATGAGTGCTCCGCCTCCGCGCTGACTAGCGTTGACACAGAAAATGACTCTCAGGGGGTTATTGATGGAGGAGCTCCTTAAAAAGTTGATGGAAGAAGGCATTGATGTGTCAGACGACGAGGCGCAAAGGTTTAGAGGTAAGTCGGGTGTGATTTTGTGTTTTTATAAAAATTACAACGTGTAATTTTACAGTAGAGTTAGCAAAAGTCCGAAGAGCTAGATTTAACATGGGTGAAAGCTAGCAGTTAGCTAAGTTTTAAACAAAGAAAGATACAAATGTGGACTATTTAGACTGTTGGTGGAATGTTCAACGTCTGTCTGCCCGCCGTATTCGAGTGTTTTATCAATAAATAGTGACTAACCGTGTACAACAATGTAGAAAAATCAATAATTTCTCAAAACGTGCTAGTATGTAAATATAGCTATTAACAAAATCGTTTTCTAAGCAAAATTTATCGCATCTAACTTGTTTCCCGCTCAAAGGGATTTTAAACAATGGAAGGTACACATTTGTACCATTCCACCTACTTAGTGGGATTTTCGAATATGAGAGCTGTAAGCTCTGCGCAGGGACACTGTCTGCAAACACCTGTGATGCCAGCTAGCTGCTCGATCAGGGATCGATTTATAATTTCAAATAAACCAAAATCAAGGAGGCAAATTGTGGGCAGCAAAAACAGACAAGATAGCCTAGGATTCTATTCTATCCACAACTCGGGTTATTGTTTTGGTTGCAATGAATAATGCCTACAGCCAACAGGCAATCGGCGCAAGGATTCCCCCCCCCCCCCCCCCCCCCAAAAGAAATTTGAAAATGGTTTTATTTTTATTTCATACTGTACTTTATATTTCAGATAACGATGTACAACATTGAAGGTACAGTTGAAGGTCCAGTGTCCCAAGCAAACCAGAGGTAGGTTGTGATAAATGTCTAAATTTGCATATGCATTTAAGTGCTTGCAAAATGGCTAGTTAATGCTGTTTTCCTACTGTATTGCAGTTCTATACCTTCTTGCCTGCAGTTATTTCCATTCCAAAATTCCCACAAGATGTCCAGAGTCGCTTGGATCTCAAAGAACCAGTCCAGAAAGAACAGAAGTACCGAAACAAAATAATTGGGACTCTTTATGAAATGCTGTCACAGCACACAATGTAAGGGTTCCTTTCTGAATAATTACATTAATTTCTTAATATTAATATTGCTGTTGTACGAGAGGCAGAGAACAAATGGTTAGCCCATCTGCCTCCCAATCTGGAGACCAGCGTTCGAGTCTGGCGTGACACACGGTTCCAATGAACTGGCAATAGTGGTAAAACCATACATCCTGTGTCTCCAGACCTTGTCTGGACTATGATATCCAAAGTGTTCATTTTCGAATTTGCTCAAGAGTAAATTAATAATTCAGGACTGCAGTCAATTAATTAATGAAGTTTGGGAGAGGTGTGGCTGTTTGTCCGCGCCCATTTTTAAAAAATTAAAATCAACTTTAGCTACATTGATTTGACATTGGTCTATAACATACTATTTACGGTAGTAACAATATGAGTAGAAGAATTGAAGAACAGAAAAGCCCCCAGAAAAGGATAAGAGTAATCAGTGTACTGTGTGTTGTTTTTCTTATGTTTGAAACAGGTACCCAACCCACTCAGACTACATCCAGGTCATCAAAGCCCTGATTGTGAAGTATCCTTTCTTAAGAGATGTACACGGAAATGGTTATGTGAGTACCTCTCCTTTTTTGTTTCTTTTATAGATTATATTAATATAAAGTAAGCATAATTAACTACTTATATACATTTGAAACAACTAGGACACCTGGCACAGCCAACTCAAGAGAAAGTTCAAAGCAGAACGGGCTCCCCTAATCAGCAACGAAGAAGTGAACCGGGTTAAAGAAAAGTTTGGACGCACGCAGAAACATCGGACCACAGAGGAATCCAGCAGCTCCTGTCTGAAGAGACTGAAGCCCTCTCTCGTAAATCCTCACACCCTCAGCCTCTAAGAGCTAAGGTAACATATGTAGTCTTATTATGTTCACTGTAAAGCTAAAAGTAAACATTAATTGAAAGAAACATGTTAACAGATAACATTAACATAGAAAAAGGAACTTCACAGTTGATTTAACAAAAGTCAGCTCAACTTGCAATTCCTATTCAACATTTTTGCATTTTTTTCAAAGCATTTGGTGTACAAATTACTGCATTTCGAGTAACATTAACTTATCAGATTTTACTTATGATAATACTGATATCTGCTTTGACAAAGGATTCGTGCTTTGTGGGGGAAGATGCAGCCTCCGTTGATGCTCATATCAAGGTGCTAAATGATCATCACAGGATGCTACATCCTGACACAGCACTGGTGAAAGACCGCATGACAAAAACCTTTGCATGGAGACGTCAAGAGGTAGCTGAAGGAATGTGTACTGTGGACCTATTAAAGAGATATCCATTCCTGGGGACATCTGCAGGGGTAAGAATTGTTAAGATGATTGGGCAAACAGCTAATGATTTTTTTGTCTGTAAATCTGATTATTATTTTCTGTACTAACTGATTAATCAATCTGTTTATTATCTTTAGAATTTTTGTTCAAGGGTTAAAGCACTTTACATTTATCTCCAGTCTGTGTCTTTAAACATGTCAAAAGTTTAAATCCTCAATGTAAAATGTCATTCTTTTGTCTATTCTGCTCTTTTCATTTCCAGTTGTGTGATGAGGTTGATTTAATGCATCCCTGCCAAGACAACATCTGTTGCCGCTTTAGCGAGAACTTCACTGCTGTTCTTCAAAATGTTCTTCAAATGACCAAGGATTTGCCACTGAAGAAGGTCTACATGGAGGCAAGAGAGAATGCACTGGCTGAAGACATTACAGGTGCTAATTTGACCTCATACAAATAGTAAATTTTGTGACAATTCATTTGCACTCTCTTCCAAAGATAATTGATGTACCATAGTGCCATGTCAAGAGCATGTTAATGGGAATTTGCATGCTATCAAAATCTAATGAAGTGCATTTGCATCTGTATGACCTAGGAATTGACTTCAAGGGGGCACTTCTCCTCTTGCCATCCATCTTCAAGGAGAAGATAGAAGATTTCATCATCCTTGGAGAGGTAAATGCATGATGCAATGCATAGCCTTTGGCCACAAGTTTCATTCTCGGTGTTTTGTTGGCATGGAGCTGAATTCAGCTGCGGTTCAGCATCACAGCTAAGCTAATGTAGGGGAAACACTGCTGTTAATCCACAGACTTACAGAATGCTCTGGAAATGAACAAAAGTTTTACAGATGTGCATTTTCAGGATAAAGTGCTTCAGCGTGTGTCTGCTATATCTGTCAGCAGTGTCAAATATGAACTTGAGGATGTTTTTGTAGTTGGCCATGTACACACTGAAGCCATACCTATATTCTTTAAAATCAAGTATATTTTGAATGTTGATACTTGTTGGGTATTGTGTGGGAAACTGTTACTTCCTTGCACTTATGAATGTCATTTCCATGCTTACCAAGTGGCAGTTGACAATGACTGGATCCTGTTCAATCCAGGAAATGAATTAGACTTTCAAGCTCTAGACACCTATTTAGTTGATGATAGGCTGTTTGTGTCCTTGAGGTATTCTGTGTGACGTTGCAAGCACATTTTCCACTTTGTCTATATATATGACATATATATATTCTGGCTTGTTGAAGTAGAGCAAAACATTTGTGTGGACAGTTTTTTAAATACATGCCATCTCTGATCCGTCAAAAACATTGTGTTCAGGTGTTTAATGTCTTTATGTGATTGTTTACTTTTTTTAAATGAATGTATTTTTCTTGACATGTCCTATGGCAATATACGAATGTAATCAAGGATGTATTCCTGTGGTTGTTTAAATGCTTTGATGTGATTCTATTATCGAAAATAAATGGTTAAATAACCAAATATTTTGGACTATTGGGGGTACATTTTTGTCTCTTTAGGTACGAAATAGGTTGTCGCTGGGGGGGTACCCTCATAGGTACCCTATTGTACCCTTTTCAAGGGAACATTTCTGTACTATAGTTTGAAGGTACATTTATGTCTTAGGAAAGTACATGATTGTACTTCAGATGGTACAACTTCATAAGGTACAAAAATGTACCACGCCTAAAGGGTACAGAAATGTCCTTCAAAAAGGAACACCCCCAGCGACAAGCATTTGTACCCTTTTTGGTACACTTTGGTACCCCTATTTCTGAGAGTGCATCGGAGCATCCCTTGGTGCTACAGACAGGTAAGGAAAAGATTCTATATTAGCCGTCTTCTCTGAACAGTTGTGGGTAAGCGTAATGCAAACAAAGTAATCTCATAGTTTGTATGTGCAAGCAAGCATTTAATTAGGTATCCGTAAGTTTTCAAGATAAGTGGCCTTCTGTTGTATTGTGCTTACGGCTTTAAATGGGGTGGAACTCTGCATTGTTGTTACCTTCTTCTTTAACACGTGGTTAGTGTTAAAGTGGAGAAAGGCGGATCGATCCAAATACCCAGTACCAATGCTGTAATCAATACTGGCTGGTAGGTAGGGATACTGTTTTCTACCCTCTAAGTTCAAAATGTGTTCATCATTTGTAAATGAATGTTAATCTTATAAGTCATGACACACTCTCCTCTACATGAGCTGCTGTTATAGGATAAAGTATTGGTAGCACTATTGATATCAGCGATACAGACCAGGTATTTATTTGGTATCAGATTGATACCAGAATTTGCAGTATCACACAACAGAACTGAGCTTTCTTTCAGAGATGGGAGAAGGCGTTGAGTCATTCAGAATGAGCTCAGATCAGAGGGACTATGCCTCATCAAGGAAAGGAGCTTGTTGAGGTGCTTTAGGTATATGATGCCCCCATACACAATCAGGTCCCCTTGTTTTTGCACAATGACACAATTTTTCACAGCACAGTGGGTTTGCAATGATTTAGAAATTACAGTGGATGATATCATCAAAAGATTCAGAGGACCAGAGAAATCTCATTGCACACGGGACGAGACAAAATACGAGGTTTACATGATCGTCAGACCCTCAATCAGGAATCATACAGCTATGATTCTGTCCTGGAAAGTAACTTCCAGAAACTGTTACGTGGTCTCAAAAACACAAATTTTAAATTCATTTTCAAAAACGTGGACATCTCGTCCTGAGGGCTAAAAAGGAGAGCTCTGGCTTGCTATCAGAGCTCAGTTCAAAAACCTGCATATCTGATGATACAGTGTCGCATCAGCATTGCATCAGTGAACCAGATGTGTACTCTGCCTGTGCAATGGCCTGTTTGCACACCTGGAAAGACACCGTACCTGCTTAAACGTATATACAGGTCTTAGGGGATCTTATGCTTCCACCCAGAAGACATCAGGGAATGTCTTGAATATTTGAGAAAGGTGATGCTAAACCACACACAACATCAAATATGCCAACATGGCTTCATAGCAGAGTCTAGGTGCTGAACTGCTGTCCAGATCTTACGCCTCACTCCCCAGATGTTTGTTGAATGTTGTTAAATCAAGAAGGATGAAGTTTGTCTCCAACCTTTTTTGGGACACATTTTTTTTGCCATTTTACACAATGTGCCAGTTTTAAATTTAGATATACAACACATGACATATAACATCACCAGCGATTGTTCTTTTCTTTTCATTGTTCTTTTGTACAGTTACAGATTTTTTTCTCAACCTTCCAAGACTCATTAAATGTAATTAATTTGCCAAAAAAGTGTGTCAGACTTCAATCTGATATGTATATTATATATATCAGAAAGCCAGTGTTTCAGTGTTTTGTTGCCAAACAGATAGACAAAGAGTGTACAGTCGACCAGACAGCCAGTAGTGGGTAATTTGGGCTAAAAAGGTCAGCACAGCTGATGGCTTCATCCATCTAAAATGGCAGCTGACCTGTGAGAGTGGGTTCAGGGTCACTGTGGATGAGACTGGGATTTACAACAAAAACAGACGTTCAATGCAAGAATGCAGAACAGAGCGTTGATTTATTTTTGTTTCTTTCTAATGTTATTCCCCTGAGTTTTTGCTGTTTCATGAGGACAGCTTTTTCTGTCTCCACTTCGTGTTTACATTTCATTAAGTTGACGACGTGTCCTAATACCTCTCGTTCATCTCATCTCCAGCGAGGAGTTGCAGCAGGCTTTGTGATAGCTCCATCCGTCTAATTTGGCAGCTGACCCCTGCACATTTGTGCTGAAAGAGGGAGGTGGGACACAGAAATGAGGAAACTCAGATGCAGATGAAAAGTCAGAAAGGGAGAAGAAAAAAAGTATTATCACCTCGACACAGGATCAATGAAATGGAAAAGAAACTTTACATCCTATTTTTGGATTTAAGCTCTAGGTCCTGTATCTCCGTCATATCTACAACCTCCTCCCCACCACAGGCTATCTGCTGATGCCTTTATCCATCTTACATGACAACCAGCCTGTGAGAATTGCTCTGGGGTCATGATAGGTTAAAGCTAGAGAGACAGAAATGAAGAAGGACACAGAGAAAGACCACAACAAGAGATTGAGCTCATTCTTTCAGAACTGATGATGAAGGATCTAATCAAAGATCACTACTGACGTTATTACGGTGGAGTCAGGACACTTTCAAAGGAGACCTATAGTGCTACGAAGATCAGCATATTTCTTATAACTTAAATAAGTCTAAGTTATCATAAGAACTACAGCAGCCATGTTTGTATGAGTGACCTGTCCATGCAGTCATTGTCCTTTCACCACAAAATGATTCTAGGATTAAACATCTGGTCAACCTTTCTATGAGAAAACTGCTTGTTTCCTCTGTGACTACATGGATTTCCTCTCACAGGCCTAACACTTTCTTGTTAGATTAACTGGTGATTCTGACTTTGTTGGCCATGTGATGGGATGGTGATTTATCCAAAGTGTACCCCATCTCTGGCCACTGTCAGCAGGGATAGGGTAGAGCGCTCTGAGACTCTGAGTTGGATAATCAGTTAAGAAAATGGATGAAACAGCGATATCCAACCACTTCATAATTTGAAGACATCACATGCTTTTATTCTTAATTAACTATAACATTTAAGACTGTGTAACAGTGATTATGTGCCTTTATTACGTTATTCTTTGCTTATCAGCTGTTTGATAACAGCCTCGTGAATCATACAGCCACAGAGCAGCTGACCAATGAGGAGGACAAAGATGACAAGGAGGGCAAGATAACAAACACCAAACTGGCTTTCATGCACCCGTTGCTGTGTTACATATTAGGGATGTTCCTGGTGACAAATTTCTTAGTTGAATAAATGAAGAAAAACATTTAGAGTAACCGTCTAAAACTAAGAAAAGCTCAAATATCAAGTGAAGTTTGAGGACCTTTAACTGGAAATGTCAAAAACTGTCTAAACAAAGGCATCTGAAACCATTGATCACATTGTTCAGTAATAAATTGTGACTGAAAAGTTTGGTGCTGACAAACCAGCTACACTTTGAAGAAATCTCATTTTCATCGCTTGTGAAAAAGAGTTTTTGCAGCCTTGAAAAAAACAAACAAATAATAGGCCGAGGAAAAAAACTGAATTCTAACATCTTTCTACAACCATCTCTGGGTTGCAGCTCCATCTGGTGGCAGCTGGTTGCAAAATATACAGGACACAAGAATGTTAGTTTTATCCAGAGTACCTGGGTAAACTTAACATACAAGTGAAACAAAAGTCAAAAGTATGCTAAAACAAAACAAATCAACTTTTGGAATAAAAGTAAATGTAGGTTGCTAAAACTGCAGTGTCCTCTCAGAAAACACTGTGTGCATAATGGAGGGACAGTTGTTCAATTTGTGCTCAGGTTTTACATTTGTAACTAGAGACCCGACACATTAATAAAAAAAACCAGAGGTGGAGGAGAAGGTGTAGGTGTTGGCATGATGGAACAAAGCTTCTATTAACAGTTTGAAGCCCACCATAGACACCACTGTAACCACCCCAATCTAACACCATGTAGAAATGTTATCATAGCCCTCCACTGTCTGTACAACCAAAGGACTCCATAAGAGACATGTTCAACCCCAGCTGCCTGATTTATTTCAATCATGTGCACTACTACTGGCATTTAAACCATGAAAGATTTAAATATTCATCTAAATAAAGCGTCTGACCCCCTCTGTCATGCTGTGTCGTCACACAGAGACCGTTTATCTTCAGTCAGTTTAACACCTTTGACCTGTGTGTGACTTGTTTAAGTCCCATTGCTGAGCTGAAGTTTTTGTTCCATCCATCACGTCTTCATCCATTTTTAATCCAAACTGCCATGTCAGCAGAGTGATTTGGTTGGAACCACAGCTACTTACAGAAGAGCCTTGACATGAGTGAAGAAACTCTTGTTGATGTTTCTGGTACTTAGTATGTAAACTTAACAACATTACACGGCTGATTTATGTTACCTTAGGAAAAAGGAGGCAAGTTGATTTTTTTATCAGTGTGTGAGGAGCAAAATAAGACTAACATATGAAATATTTACATCAGGTCTAATGAGGAGTTCAGCTGGAGTTGAAATGCTTCCAAACCTGACAAACTTTAAAGGGGAAAGCGTACAAACCTACGTCGCTGATGACACCAGGGAAACAGAGTCAGTAGATGACTCTGGAGCATGTGACTGCCAGCCCCATGGGGATGGATTTTCAACCTTTTTTTAACATCAAATGACTTGGCTTGCTTACACAAGACACCATATTCCCAGGCAAAGCTAATTATCATTGCCTCAGAAAAATTCACATGTAGCCTTGTAGGATCATGCAACAGCAGCGGGAAAGAGGTCAGAAAGCATGAAATTGCAGAAAGAGAAAATATGATCAAAGGCGACTTTCACAATTACTTTGGATTTTCTAAACATGCGAGTGGATTCCCAGGCATACGCGTGAATGTGCCCCATAGCACACCAGCATGCCTTGTTATGTTGTTTGTTATTCCCACTGTGCAGCATTTAGAAGGAAACGTTAAAAAAATCTTGGGCTGAGGTCATTTCTGTCATCATCGTGAAGTCGTGAACTGTTCAAAGCGCTGCAAGATTTCTTTATTCATTGTTTTATGATAGCAAATGCTGAAACTGAAGATAATTCCCAAAGAGGCAAAAAGGCAGGAATCAGTATTTTATTCACTGTACTGTGGTGCCAGTGTGCGCGTGTGTGTGTGTGTGTGTGTGTGTGTGTGTGTGTGTGTATTATTGTTATAATCCATTCTTAATCACATATGGTTTCAAATAATCTCTGGGATAGTACACACAGATGTTTCGATCCGTTGTCCTGTATGAAGCTTGCATCTTACAGTGAAAAAGTGTTTGCACCAGCTGATTCACTGTTGTTTTGCATATTTGTCACATTTACATGTTTCAGATGATGAAACAAATTTGCATTTTGTATTTACTATGATTATCTTTCTCTAATAAAACTTCAAATGATGATTTCATTGATTAAAGAGAGAGGGGAGAAAGGTTATCCAAACCTATCCGGTCCTGTGTGAAAAAGTAATTGCCCCTCCTGTTAAATCATGAATTAACCACATTTTTTTTAAAGGTAAGTTCAGTTTCACTGAGTCTCTGGGACTCTCCACCATGTGACCCTGGAACTGAAGAAGCTTCTCGGATGAGAGGTGAAACGTCTTCAAGCAACTTAAAGAAGTCCAGACGCTTTTCTTTCCAAGCTCCTTAGATTCAGTTTCATTAAACATTCTCAGGCCTGATTACTGGCAAATCTGTTGAACCAAGAAGTCAGTTAAATACAACCTGTCTAACAAAGTGAAGCAAGCTAAAAGATCTCAACACATCACGCCACAATTTAAAGAATCACCTGAGAAACAAAGTCACTGACATCTATCAGTCTGGACAAGCTTACAAAGCCATTTCTAAGCCTTTGGGACTCCAGTGAACCAAGGTGAGAGCCATTATACACAAATGGAAAAAACAATGGTGAACCTTCCCAGGACTGACCGGCCTACCAAAATTACTCCAAGAGCGCAGCGATGACTCATCTCGGAGGTCCCAAAAGAACCCAGAACAACGTTGAAGAACCAAGGCTTCACATGTCTCAGCTAAGGTCAGAGTTCATGAATAATCAGAAGGCAATCTGTTTTTGTTTTTACAGAGAGTCATGTAGGTTTGGATTTTTTTTCTCTCAATAAAGTAATAAATAATAAATAAATAAACACCTTAATTTAAATACTGCATTTTGTGCTTACTTATGTTATCTTTGTCTAATATTTATATTTGTTTAATGATCTGAAAAATTAACAGTGTCACAAATATTTTTTTTTAAAATGGAAATCAGGAGGAGGGAAAACACTTTCACACTACAGTTATTTATTCACCTTTCAGTCACTTTAATTTTAAAACTGTATAATTTTAATTCTGTGTATATACTGTATATTTTGTGTATTTATTATCTCACTCTTATTGTCATGCTGCTCTGTTGTATGTTAATTGCCCCTTGGGGATAAATAAAGTCTTTCTGATTCTGATTCCACTGTACATCCAGGTCACCTTTGTACAGTCTGCAGCTTGGCTCCTGTTGGATGTGGTACATGCCTGCCTCTGTGGATCTGGTGCTTACAGTCGGTTGCTCTTAGCCTTGTACAGTGCCAAACACGCCACGCGTCCAAGAATCAATGTGTGAGGAGTCACAGGCTTTAGTGTAGTCAATCCAGGTGGTGCTCAGGTTGGTGTGTCCTGTTTTGGAGTTCTGGTGCACTGCTCTATCAACCAGGGTCCCATGCTTTCATCCTCTGCCAAAATGCCATTAGGGTTCATTTGCCTGCTAAGCTTGGTAGGCACATGAGAGGCAGATAATCAGCCAGGACTTTAATGGTGTCAGAGATCAATACTGATCATGAAGGATCTCTACGTCTCAGCCTGTCAGGATGAGTGTGTGCTGTGATCGGCCACTTTGTTTCCATTGTGAAGCAAACGTAGCCCCCTGAAGAAACAATATGACGAAAATGAGGTTCATTGTTCCTATTCCTGATAATTTCTTGGTTATGTGTGTGTCCTCTCTCTAACTATTTTGCTGTGGTAATATTTCTTTTCATTTCTGTTTGTGGACAGGCGCCTGCACCAAAGACTGCAGAGAGCATTAGAAGGTAAAGTAAAAAGAGGGAAAGAAAAAAAGTGGAAGCAGTAAAGTCCCAGGAGAGCGCACTGGCTGGGAGGACATGACAGGCATCTTGGAGTAGCATCCTCAGTCAGTATGTTGCCTGTCAGGCGACAAAGCTTCGCCCTGTTGCACACACACCCTGGAGAACGGAGATTTATAACACAGCCGTTCTAAACATGGTTGGAAAACAGATACACATGCATGGAAAAGCACACGGAGAGGAGGGATTTACAACTGAAATGCTGTTAACATGGGGCCTGTTGAGGAACACATGCAAGAGCGGTTTTAAATCCTGAGTGCCATCTTACGCTGAAGCCACGAGGTACAAATCTCACATGCTGTTCAGTAACATGTTTCACTCTGCACACGTTATTTTTCCATAGCATGAAGTCACATGGTTTTGCATAACTGTTATTTCTCCTGAGGATTGAAGCAGACATGAGGAGGCTCTGTCAGTCATGACAGGATCCGTTTCCACACACCTTAGAGATATCCTTAATTGGAACATACGTCCCATGACACTCTGCTAAAGGCTGCTTCTCCATTTATTTTTTTAACCTTATTTTTTGCTCCATAGCTCATTGCCCCAGTAACATTTTACATGTGTTTATGCAAAGTATTAAGTTTTGCTATTAACACATAAATGGGAATAAATCCATTAAGTCTATTGCATGTGTGTGCCATTGGAGTAGAGCTTTTGTAAATAAGGCAAATACACAATAAAAGCTGTGGAATATTATATAATACACAGAATTATGTTGGTTAATTACAGACTCATTACCCTACATGGCAACCCCACATGGTGGGTACCACTGGAGATTTCAGGGAACCAAGTGGGCATGGATCCAAAATAAGTGCCCACCTGAGGTCCCACGAGGGTGAACGCGGTTGGTCCATTCAAATGAATCCTGGACATTTTTATGGTGCTTTGGATGCTGAGAAACTTTGTGATGACTTTGACATGAGTCCTTTATTCTTGAGGTTCAGATGCAGTGCCATAATCACAGATCATCCAAGTACACAGAAAAGCCTTAAAGATGCCAAATGCCCCTCACATTAAGTTTTGGTCTCAGATATCTGACATTCTTTTGCACAGCGTTAACACTGCTGATCTTCTGCAGCACAGGTGTTGGCTTGTTCTCAGCAGGGTGGGGATATCCAAAATCCCAATGTGTTTGTAACTGGCTTGCACTGTGCGACCAAACCCTCACATCAGCAAGCAAATGAATGAATTTACTGAGGATGTTTGAAAGGTACAGCATTATACTGGATACCTTCCTGTAGAGTTGCTGATCACTATAAATTACTTTGTGATGTCCTAGCACAGGGGTCGGCAACCCGCGGCTCCGGAGCCGCATGCGGCTCTTTAGTCCTTATAGTGCGGCTCCGCGTGGTTTGGGAAAATAAATTAGAAGTATTTAGCTGAAGTGTATTTTATTTATGTTAGTTCTTTTTAACTCGTAGTTCTAAATTGGAAGATTATTGTGATATTGAAATATAAAAATAAAATTATATTCTATTATTTTTTCATCGCTCAAAATAAGAGTCACACTCGCGGAAGCCGGTATACCCGCCGAAACACCGTGCATTTATCGAGACTTTCAACCCCAGGTAGGCCAATTACGGATCTTCGGATCCACATTATGTCAGCAGCTGTTCTCCACCGTGAACTATGTTAAAGACAAACACCGTGAGTAAACTGACTTCGTATATCCCCGATTTGCGGACTCTGTGCACAGAGGTTCAGGAGCAGAAGTCCCATTGTAAACAAATCACGGCAGACCCGACGATGTTTCCATGAGCATGCTTTTGAGCATCTCTTTATTGAGCACTTTTCACACACGGTCAATGTTCCCTCTAAGCTGCGCACATGCGCAATTGCGCACTGCTGGCACGGTCTCTGCGCACAGAAAATCTGTGTTGCGCACAAAAAAAATTAACCTGAATTGAAATTAAAGTTAAGACTTTAACAATTCTGTTTTGCAGTGTTAGTCAGTGAGTGACTGGCTGCTCCCGTATTGTATTAGAACGATGCCACCTTATCCCATAGTCCAGCCAATAATGCGATTTACATTCATATATACGCAGTCAATCAACGTGGTTGACAGGCTATGACAGCGTCCTTATGTGCCGACACCGGTGTTTTAGCTACCAAAGCGGCGTGGCTGATGTGCAGTGAAGCCACGTTAATGACAACGTGTCCAACCATTGGAGATGTGAGCAGGACAGACGGAACAATTGACGGAAAAAGTGTGGACTTTATACCAGTTTTTAAATTGTGTTGATCGGCCACGTAAAACCAGAGTTGTGATAAAAATATCTGCAATGTTTGGTTTTCTTCCTGAATACTGTCGTTGTTTATATTTACTGCGGGAATAAACGGTAAAAACGGCGTTTTATAAGAGAAAAAGGCTCGAAAGCCTGTGAGCAAAAACAAACTCCACCCCCCTCTCCCTTTTCTATTCGTCCAAAAAAGTACCATGTCGACCAATCAAAAAATGATATGGCAACGTGGCATCTAGTTGTTAAGAAACGGGGGGAAGTTTTAGGAGTGACGGCGGTGCTTTGATGTGTGAAAGATTTGCGACGTTTAGCGCAAATCTTGTGTAGTTAGTGTGTAGTTAGTGTGTAGTGTAGTCAATAGTTTTGTTGTGTGTGTCAGAACAATGAGGCGGCTGCTGAATGTTACAGGTGTTACAGCAGTGATACATCTCCTGTTGTCAGGCCTGCAGGTATCAGGCTGTTGTTCTCCTTTATCTCATAGTGGACAGAAATTATTTTTTGGAGTGGCACAAATAATTTGTGTGGCATCAGATTTGATGCAGAACAGCTGATTGTTCTGTAAATAGTTTGAAATGTTTATTTAAAAAACGCCTTGGCTGCATTTAAAAAAATAAATAGCTGCAAAAATCTTTGTTGTTTGCCAAACTGAGTTACTTTTTTGAAGAACTATATAATTAATTGCCCAACATTGGTCATTATATCCTGTATTTTGCAGACAGAGTTACAGACTCTCTCCCAGACCACAGATTCATAATACAAGTCAGAGCTTTTTTTTAAAAAGAAAGAAAGTTGTGTTTTCAAAATTGGAGTTCAAGTTATTTTTACTCCCAATAGTGTTAACATACTACACAGGTCAATGACTAGATTTTTTTTACATTTTCATTGTAAGTGGGCTTAAGCAGTTAATTAAAAGTAGTCTAACATAAATGTAAATGCTGTAATTTGATTATTTTAATAAACCATGTAACTTGGATGGATTAGATGCCGGCACGACCACAGTGCACACGTCTGATGTCGCTCACAGTGGTCCAAGGGACGCTCAGGGAGTTTGTGTGTTCGCTCAGACACGTGAAAAATTAGAGGGAACATTGCACACGGTTGCTGTACGCATACAGCCGGCTGTAGCTTTTCAGCTCACAGCCCAACATACACCACCAACAACACAACAGCACAGATAGCGCAGACGTAAAGGCGGCGAGGCGTGATTGCGGGTGTCGCTCAGGTGCGTCCGCCTCCCCTGCAGCGGCGCTGCAAACCACGCCCTGCCGCACGCATTAACCAGGTAAAATACATATTTAGGCAGAATTTTGCAAATATCTATCTTTCATTTTTCAGCAGCATAGTGCTTTTTTCCAATTATTTTTTAAGAGTCAGGTCAAGGCTCCAACAGCCCAAAGGCGATATAAGGGTGGCGGTTGACAACAGTTTTTGTTTGCTACATGGATCATTTTAGTTCAGCTGGGTGTCTTTGCTTTTGTTATATTTCTGTAAGAGTTCAAAATGTGTTAATTACGTAAATAAAATGTAATTTTCTCTGTAGCACTTCATGGATTTCATAAGCAACACACCTTAGTTGTTCACACAAAGCACAAAGGTAAAAAACAATATACACAGTGTTATCTTCATTTTAGATGTCAAAAAGTATTTGCGGCTCCCAGTGTTTTCTTTTGCGTGGAAACCGGGTCCAAATGGCTCTTTGGGTGTAAAAGGTTGCAGACCCCTGTCCTAGCATATGCTTCTCTCAAATGTCCTTGTAAAGAACCCACGGCACACCCGACCACACGTTCGTGCTTTTCAGCACACTTTATTAACTCACGCCCGGCCACAGTCCCACATTCATCAAGCTGGATAATGTCAGGGAAAGAACGTTATCTGCTCAGCAAAGGATCAAACACATGACTGTCTGAGGCATCGAAGATCAAATGACAAGTGACCAAGAGCCCTGAGTAGCAGTTTTTACCCATGAATACATTAGAAAGCAAAGAATCTGAAACTAACCTCACGTCTTAAAGGGTTCTGGTTAACTCTGGTAGATCAAATTCATTGTCAGTGATGACCTAGTCCCAACCTGAACCTGAGCTCTGTGAACCTGAGAAAATAAAAAAGGACTGATGATTTAAAACTCACAGTTATAGACCTGAGAAATGCTGGGAATCCATTTAAAGTCTTATTGTGATTTCAGCATAAAAACCAAGAGGTCACCTCGAAATCAGCATATAGGAAGCACGGGGAAGGAGGCAGTTTTTGTTTTACACTGGTCTCCTTGTCTCGCTCAATAATATAACCAGTGGAATACACAGAAAGTTTACTTTGTCTGGATCTACAAGAAGTATTCTTAGGACTGGACTGAGAAGATATTTTGAAACTTTTTGTGAAGCTTCAAATTTGTTGGATACAACAACCTTGCCCTGTTTTGTTATGCTGTCCAGATAACTTGTGTTCTTTAATAGCATTTTTACCAAATATCATCCCACATATGACATATTTTAGGCAAACCTGAGAAGCAAAGAACAGCCAAACAACAGAGCATAATGACCTTGGGAGATGCTGGCATAACAGTCAGTGCAGTGATGGATACATATACATGTCATGCTCTAAATACAAAGGCTTCTCTCTGCGGAGAACAATTCTCATTGGACCTCATTCAAATGCACAATGCTGCTAAATTATTATCATTATTATTAATAAATGATCATTAAATTTAAATAAGTTATTTATAGAGAACATATTAAAATAAAGAACTTAATAACTGAGGTATTTTAATGTGTCTTTTTTTTTTTAAGTGTAGCTGCCTCCACTTGACTATGTGGCTCTGCCCCAGCTGCTCAGGCTTTCTTATGTTCTGCATTTTTACAACATGCTACCATCTGTTGTGGGGGTAGCACAGTCAATACATCACACACACAGAAACACACACACATTTCTATATCTATATAGCTAGATAGCTAGATAGCTAGATAGATAGATAGTAGTTTTAATAGTAGACACTATTAAACAATGAAAAAACAGCTAAATTCAGGACAGATATCCGTTTCTGAGTTCTTATTAGTGGAACGCTTTATTAAGTGCTCCATATCTGGACCAGTGAGCTAATGAAGATGGCCTCTTCTGACCAGTTGGTCCCTTGGTTGGAACTAGATCAGTATCTTAGTACACCGCCACACCACATGTGGATCCCAAGTGTTATCGAGTACTTCAGCAAAGTGCTCCTTGACAGTGTAAAGAGTGTGAAGAGTGTGAAGAGTGTGACTGCCACACTCCAGTTCCAATGCAACAGGACTCATCACATGCCCTCTGTTCTCCATGAACTTCGTGTTTGAAAGGTCAGATTTTGGGTTTCTGCTGCTGTTCACTGACAAAGATGTGATGCTTCACATATAACACTCACTTTCATGAGTTGGGAGGTTGCTAATGTTGCACATTTATGTATAATTGCCATACACACACACACACACACACACACACACACTATTTTTCAAGCAGCTGACGCTCTTCGGTATCACCAGAGTTCATCACTGTCTTCCACCTCGCCTGTTCCTGAGCATCTTCTGGTCTTCTTCTTTTACTCCTTCCTGGTGTTTTTATACTGAGCATTCTTCTTTCAGCATATCCACTATCCTTCTGTGAAGGTGGACCCCGCCATATAAACACAAGAGCACTTGGTGTGGTGACAGCATGTTTATTTTTATTCTAACAGTTCACTGTGGTTTCAGCACACGCTCACCAGCCCTGCTCAGCTGTGACTGCAGCATAAATAGGCGTCCCCAGAACACCTGTTCACCCCACCTCAGACCACACCCACATCACACCTTCCTTTGCAGATGTCCAAACCATCTCACCCTTCACTCTCTCACTTTGTTTCCAAACCATTCAACCTCAGCTGTCCTTCTGATGTACTCCTGTCTAAACTTGTCAATCCCGCCCCAAATGTTAATGTCTTCAGCTCTGCCTCCTGTCTTTTTGTTAGTGCCACCATTTCTCGACCATACATCTTTCTTAAATCTTAGCTTTCACTCTCACTGCTTTCTTTCTGTCACAAATCACCCCTGACACTCATCTCCATCCACTCCACCCTGCCTATACTCTCTCTTGACTTATCTTGTGCACTGTTCATCACTTTGGATGACTGACACCAGGTATTTAAACTCATCCACCATCACTATCTTTCCTGCACTTCCTCGTTCCACCACCAAGTCTGCTTGTTCTTTTTCCTTTGTCCAGAGGATTCATCTTCATCACCTTCTTGGCAGTTTCGCTCAGCACTCCAGTCATCTGGCATCTCTACCTCTCCTCTGTATTTTACTCCTCCCTGAGCTCTGCGCAACATTCCTCCTTTTTCAGTTTCCACCATTTAATTCTTGGCTCTGGTTTAACACAGATTATATAAAACCATTATTAATAGAATGTTGTTTTTCTTGATGTCAGAGTCATTTTACATACTGCCATCTGATTCTGATCTGATCCTACAGTAGCTACACTCTCCCCTGACACAATCATGTAGTCTCCTGTCACTTCAGCATATGATATAGTCTACCTGTGTGCACCTTCCTCCTAACCCCTAACCCCCTAAACTCTATTTCTCTTCCTGTCTACACCATGGTAGAGCAGCTGGAAACCTTGCTTCCCGTCCACCTGGTGTTCTCTACACTGTAAAATGTAATATTGTGTTTAATTAAAAATATTAAATAGGCTGAACTCAATTTTTATCAATTTGTTATTAGAACTCAATTTAAATAAGTTACCAGTACTTTTTATGCAAAAACGCTGATAAACTCAATTTATTTGAGTTGTCTTAACTTAGAAAAACTAAGTAAGCTGGAAGTTTTGCTTCTCAGTGCGGAAGGATGAAAGATGTGTTTTGAAAATGCCACGTGACTACCGTCCTCCTCCCTCTCGGATCAGTCCGCATGTTCACGGTGCATTTGTTATGGAATATGTTGAGCAAACCTGGAGAAGCGTCAGCTCAAGATATTATTGTTGTCATTGCTGTGGATCTTTACCTGATACACTGACTTGGTGAGTAAATGTTTACTCTTATTCAAACTGATTTTGTGGCTTCTCTTAGTTTAGCACCAGGTTTTTAATCTTGCTAGCTAGTTAGTGTTAGCCTAGCGTTGCTGCTGCCGCTGGGCTCATGTTACTTAAAAATTAACACCACAGCCTTAAAAACCTTACATAAAACTATGTGGTGAAATTTTCTGTTGATTGTTTGAAATAAAAAAGTGAGATAAGAGCCCAGACAAAATTCTTCGGGAGGTGCAGCCATTAGGGGTAGGGTGGGGTGTGTGGGGGGTATTTTCAATCCATAGCCATAACTAACTAACTATATATATCATGTTTAACCTGAGTAGCAAAAGACCGCAGGGGGGTTGAAAACGATACCAGGAGTTAGCTGTGCTTGCCGGCTCTATTGAGCCTTGACCTCCAGGTCAGCTATGGCGCTGGTGGATAACAGTGCTCTCCGAAAACATCGAAGCACTTTTGCAAATATGTGATATTTTGATAAATTAAGTAGATATTTGAGCATTACATAGCTACATTCTCACCTGAAAACATCTTAAAAGGTTATTTTGTGACATAGAAAGGGTAGTCTGGGGAAAAGGAGGATCGCATTTGTTGTCGGAGCCTGTGCGTACTTGTGCGTACTTGTAAGCGCGGCAATGGTGGAGGAGCACGGCTAAAAAACTTTTAAATATTACTTTTTCTGGGTCACAAAATAAACTTTCAAGATATTTTCAGGCGAGAATGTAGCTGTGTAAAGTTCAAATATCTGCTCGATTTATCAAGACATCCCATATTTGCAAAAATGCTCCGATGTTTTCGGAGACGTCTATTTTTTTTTAATGCTTTGTGGCAGCTTTTGAACATCTGTGGCATCTATTAATGTCAAATCTAGCCTTTATTTAACAACATAAGCAACCTGCTTTTATATTTAACGACTTTTCTGTTTAATTACATTTTAAATAATAATAATAATAACAATAGTATTTATTTTTCTTAAAAAAATGTGTTTAAAAACAAGTTTTGTTGTGAAAGCTATAATCCAGATTAGTGGCCAGTTAAATGGTTAAAGTTTAGGTTGGCTTCATACTTGAGAATAAAGTAATATAGCTTGTCCTTCTAAAGAACTAAGTTAAATTCCACAGTTGAATCACAAGAAACATTATGTTACATATAAAGCCTGCCATATGTTAGATCTGATCATTTTGCTTATTAGAAACTTTATATATTGGAAGTTAACTTTTAACAAGCATGTAAGGATTATATTTAAATTTGGTGGTCTTTTTTTAAACACATATCTCTTCAGGCCTAAACTGACAGTGCCAGTACCACACATTCAGACACAGTAGTAGATGGTGTTTTTATGTGGTCTTGATGCATTCTCAATCATCCAGGAACGTAAATCTCCAAAAGTTGAATCTGTTCATCTGGACGTAGCGTTTTGTGGGAGAAACGTTTCGTCACTCATCCAAGTGACTTCTTCAGTCTCAGCTGACTGCAGGTTTCCCCAAACCTTATAAACAGTACATTTGCATAATGACTGAAACCAGCCCACTGAAGGAACAATGGGCTGTGAGGTCAGTTCCTTAATAGGGCTTTGGAGTTGACGTCACACCGCGGAGCGCGGCGCCATTTTCGGGGTCTACGAATCAAAAGAGACACTGTGTTGGAACGACGTCGACAAGAATCATGCTTAAAAGCAGCTCCAAAGAAAACGGACGGTATAGAGACCGATTGCGTCCAGAGGCGAAGCAGCGGTACTTAAAAAAAATAGAGTGCATCGCAAATTTGAACCCATATGAAATACGGCAATGGAGTAAAGACCCAGACGACTTTGGAGAATGGACTGTATAGAGACCGATTGCGTCCAGAGGCAAAGCAGCGGTACTTGCAGAAAATAGCATGCTTTGGAAATGTGGACCCGTATGAAACACGGCTGTGGAGTAGAAACCCTGAAGACCAACCGCTACTGACATAGCCTCACATATTTTCGTACCTTATCTGTGCAGTCAGCGAGTACAAGTCGTCATTCAAACAAAGGTAAGTCAGCTCAGTACTGCGTGTGAAATGCGTTTGATTTTCCCCCAAACATTCAGATTAGTGCAGCATAAATTCATTCATGAGGGGAAATTACAGTGAGAACATGTGGAGGCTGTTAGAGGGATAACATATTATCATATTAAGTGATTCATAATTGTCACTTTATGCTTTCTCCATCTCTAAAGTGATGACATCCTTACATTACATACTTTAGGTTCATTTTCTGCAGGCAGGTTTCTGACAGAGAGCAGGCAGATTTAGAATATAAAATGCAGCGTTCTATAGATGGACACATAAAGAAATGAAAAATTACATGTATGTGCTAACTTTCTAAACACTTTGTTACATTTATGATAAAGTAGATAAAACACATTTATGTCGGCCTTGGCTCATAGTTCTTGTCTTTAAATGAACTTTGTGTGTGTTTCAGGTACTGCACTCTCAAAGACTGAATGAACCAGCATTGCAGCCATGGGTCACTGTGAGCATCACAGGGAAGGTTGAAGCCGCCCACTGCACCTGTATGGCCGGAGTCGTGGAGACCTGCAGCCATGTCGCTGCTCTTCTGTTTAATGTAGAAGCAACAGTGCGGATCTGTGGCACAAGGACTGTTACAGATGAACCTGCATACTGGGTTTTGCCTGGTAATATGACCAAGACACAGCCAGAGGTTGGCCATAAGATAGACTTCTCCTCTTCAGCTGCCCAAAAAAAGGCTCTTGATCAAAACATAAACAGACCATCCGTATTGAAAGGTAAAAGGAGCCGTCCTCAAAAAAGAAAAATCCCACCACCCAGTTGTCACTGATATAATGCCATAATGTTTTATCTAGGGGTCTAGATTTATGCCTGAAGTGCACTGCCAGGTAAATAATTTGCATTTACTGAATATGTACTGACTGAGTACCACTGTTCAAAAGTTGAATAAAGAAACAAACTAATTTTTGCCTCTTTTTTATTATTAAAACCACTTTATAGAACATCACATCAGTTACAATGTAGAATCCATGTCATTTATAGTTTACAAAAGACAAAATGTTTACACAAAATCATGACGGTGTTTACATGATATCACCCACTACTAACATTATTTACTGTATCTTTTGAAAAAAACAATACCACTATTTATACAGCAAAAGACTTAAGAATATTTAACAGGAGCAAGTTTCATTTTCCCTGGTTTTACTACCACACTGTTCAACAAATGCAGCAAACCTTCACCATCTTATCCTGAAGGGTCACCTCTTCACCCTCACATGGAAGAAGTAATCTGATTGGCATGGTGAAGCAGGTCCCTTATGTAGCACTGGAACCCAGTCACGATGTGTTTCATCCATTTCATAGGCTGGTTTGCTGCAATAATGCCAAATAATTAGAAACTCTATAAATAGAAGGTAGTTCTGCAAAATCACTCAGTAGGATGTTTGTTCTACTTTGCTATGACCTCAGAGCTCATCGAAAATAAAACTAATAGTCTATAAAGAGTGATATGAACATATTTAGAACTTACCGGAATGAAAATGTCTGGAGCACCAACAGATATTTGGAGGTGGAAGAGAGCTGGATATCAGCTCGTCTCACAGCTGCTATCCAGGCTAGACGCCTTTGTTTGGTAACATCGATACACGAGCTGCCTCATGTTGCTTCCAGGTTGGGAAAGAATGAAAAGATAAACCCTTTTCAAGCTTATTCTCTTGCCGGTCGTGCGATCGAACATTGCAGCCGACCACACAGCAAATACGAACCATGGCTGTTGTGTGTGCCTTCGCTCCCTTTTCACTTGCGCTAGACCCCCAAAATGGCAGATGGGGCCAAAATCCTTTCCACGCCCACCCCCGTGACATCACGCTCCAAAGCCCTATCATAATTATGCAAATGTTTTTATGTGGTTTGTTTTCAGTCGGTAGGCTCTGGTCCTCTTGTCATCAAAGTGCAGGAAACGGCGAATATCTTTAAATCTTTGAATTAACATAGTGGCCTTGTACAATGGGTTATGCAGAGGACTCCCAAAAAACACACTGACTGGTACATCCCAGTTCTTCTCACTTCTTGCAAGAATGGTCAATCAAATGAAGGCCAGGAGCTCATGTTTGATTACATTTTTCCACGCTTTTCCCCTGTCTGTGGCGACTCTTCGTGCCTCCATGTTTGTGCATGTCAGAACCTCTTCTATTATATTATCAGATGATAATATAATGAACATCTTCCATGCATCTATTGGGGAGGCAGTACTAAACCCAGGTGCAAGCACTGGCCAACTAATTCAGAATATTGTGGCTAGAGCAGTAAGAGGGGCTCATCCTGTTAGACTCAATATCCATTTCCTCTTCAGAGGACTCATCAGAGGACTCCTCTGTATCTGACTGGCCTTGTTCAGTGGGGGGACAATAGTCTGGGTCCTCTATATCTGAGATGTTAGATTCTGAGTCAATGCCTCCGATGGGCTCTTCATCCCATCCGTCCTGGATCATTTGTGGGGCCACAGGGATCCTTGCTGGCCTCATAGCAGCCATGTTACTTTAGATATTAAAAAAAACATCAGAAAGGACAATGTTTGAAATGCACAGAAAACTATAAACAGGGCTGCACATAAATGGTCCGCAGGTGCGCATTTGCTGTCAAAATAAAAGACGCGCACCAGATAAGAAGTTGGAACGCTCATTTGTGTACATTAGATGTTCCTGAGGAGGACAGACATTTGTTCAGAACTCTTAAAGATGTCGAAGAAGCAAACTCCATAAGCAATTACTTTGGTGTTCCTCCACCGCAAAAGAAGCGCGTATTCTCTGAATTTCTGGGAATACTTTTATTTTGACAGCGAATGCACACCTGCGGACCACTTATGTGCAGCCCTGACTATAAATCATGTATGTTATTGTGTAAAAATTAATTCCTGATCCATCAGATGTATAAGTGGGTCAGTCAGAGTCGCTAAGAATGAAAGTTTCATAGAAGATTCCACAGGAACTGCTTGGGGTCATTTTCGACCCCACTTGTGGAAGAGTGGGGTAGTGATACAAAAACTGAATTTTTTTTAAATTAATGAAAAAATGAATAAAAATGCAAATGGCCTCATGTTACAAACATGTTTTTTGAGGAATACCTGGAATATGAATATATTACAACTTTGCACTTTAAAGATTTTGAAGAAAAACAACCCGTGGGGTCATTTTTGACCCCACGTGTGCATCTAAGGGTTAAGAAAGCAATTAAGTTCATGTTCCAAAAAATATGATTGTTTGCTTGCAGGACAACAGGAGAGATGAGTCCTCCATCACAGATGGTGTGGTCAGTGAAGATGGTCGCCTGCAGGTTCAAGCTCATTGCATCTCCAACCCACATCCACTGCCACTGTACTTAAGGGAAGTTAAAGACTTTCTTCTGCACCTACATTTGGATCACCTCGATCCATGACAGTCATTCAGGCAGTGATGCCTGGACTGGAAACAAGCATCCTTAAAATAATACAACATTCCAGCTCCTGTGTTGGAATGGAAAACAAATGTGTTGTTTAAATTAGAGACTGCACTTGTGACAGAACAATAAATATTTTATTTTGATTATATAAGTAATGTAAGTACAAAACAAACTGTGGTAGACCTAAACTTATTTTCAGAATAATTACATCTGAGACTTTCATTGTAAGATTATAATTGTTTGTTGTTCAGCAGAACAGTGTCCAGTATGTTGGCTGTTATACTTTGTTGTGTTTGAAAATAAAAGTTGAGCTGATTTTAACATCATTACAAAAATTGTTGTTAATTATTTTTAATCACATTCAGGTTACCACAAATTGTTTTTTCATTTAGTTGAACTTAACATGTTTGTCAGTAGGTAACCAATTAGTATTGTACAGTCAGAAATATCAAGTTATTCTTAATACTGCAGACTTGCAATGTATAAGTTGTCCTAACAGTCATCTTAAGTAAGTTTTACTTCGTTTTTTTGAGGCAACGAGTTTGCATAGTTTTTTTTTTTGAGTTCTGGAAACTAAATAGGTTTTTACTCTGTACTCAGAGTGAATAAGTTGCCTTAACTTAGTCATCTTAAGTAAACTTTACTCAATTTTTTTTTGAGGCAACGAGTTTGCATAGTTTTTTTGAGTTCTGGGGAACTAATTAGATTTTACAGTGTACACACAAAATATTTACCTCCAATTTCTCCATCGTATCAACCAACTCTCTCCCTTTATCAGTCATAGTCCCTACATTTAGATATCCTACCATCACACCCCTTCTCTCTTGCAGCAAGAGAGAAGGGGTGTGTGTGTGTGTGTGCGTGTGTTTTTAACTGTCCCTGACACAGTTAAAATAAAGTTGTTTATTTCTGTGATAGATTGATGCTTAATTTAGTTCATTTATTTATAAGATAAGATGATAAAAGTGTAACATTGATTAAAAAACATGTCTAAAATATGTGATTACAAAATATGGGTTTGTTAAATATGTAAAGTGCTGTAAAGTTTGAATGAGGTAGAGTTTGTAATTGTCACATGATGGATACATGGCTACAGATGTATCTACAGCCTCAATTTTAATGTCATTCTGCGTGTGGTCCAAGAGGCGCACACGGTATGGTTTCATTTATATTGTTTGTATAATGTTGCATACGTGTTCTACACTGGTAATAAGAGGACATTTTAGTAATATCCATTATTGTGCAGTTTTTCTGTTCTGCTTGCACAAGACTGTTTATGGACACTGATATGAGAGACTGATAAGCTCAAAACATTTATGTTGTAAACTTTGTGTTTCTTCAGTTTTCACGGTGTCTGAAGACAATAAGAGAGAGAGAGAGAGAGAGAGAGAAATAAATTTCCGAAGACATCAGTATGATGCGTGGCCATTCTTTGTTGGACCCCTGTAGTTACAGGTACCATATAAATGTATGGTAACTTAGCCCAATGTAAACTGCAGTTCAGGAAACATTGGTTCCCTTGGTTTTCTTTATGAATAATCATTGCATGCTATAAATGCAAACAGTTTAGACCCCCTCGTTCCAGCATTAGTGGAATATTTACATGGTAATTGTAGTGCTTTTCCTCCCTGGGCGCCCGAGTCCTGCTAAAAAGTATTAAACCCTAAAATATGCAACATGAGCATCAATGAGCTGTCAGAGTTGGATTTGTTATCCTTCCACTGTGCATCAAGCTGCTCCAGGCATTAAGTCTGCTCAAATAAAATTAGATGGATGTACTAATTAGACTACTTACTCTAATAATAATAATAATAATATGTGAGATTACATGAACGGGGTCATAAATTTAATTACACTCGCCTTCACTGAAGAACCGAGCCTTCAGAAATAAAACCCATTAAACATAAAATATTTTTTAAACCTGGGAACCTTCAACCTCCTTTTATAAATGCAGAATACTGTTGCAGTCCACAGTAACTGTGAACATGAAGCGAATCAGAAAAAATATCACCAACAAAAAACTTCAATTTAAATCCAGAGAAACACGCAAAGCTACAAACAGCAGTGAAAGTGAAAGAAACCAAAAAGTAATGCAGCTTACACTCCTCTTAGGCTTTAGGCAGAGCGCACACCATTTCTGATGCACACACACACACAGGGTCTAATATGGGAATTATTAATTGAGAAAATGACTTTGACACTGGTTTGACAGATGTGCAGAACAGAGCAGAAGGCAGACCTAATCACTCCAGGCCTAAATGGATTCATTATGAGGACCAGCCTTACATGCTGCTACAGCTGCTACTGCAATGCAGAAGGAAAGGCAGGGTGAGGGTGACTGGGGCCTAATGCAGCACAATGACACCTATAAAATCAACTTTTACTTGCCAACAGGGCATTACACTGAGCTAAGAGTTTCGTAGAAAGACAGTAAATACAGTATTTTTAAAACTAATTACATGTGTCCATTTACAGCTCATTTTGTTTTTAAAACATCTAGACAAAATAAATAATTTGTACATACGATTCAGAATATTATTCCTTTGTCTCAAGAGAACTTCTGAAAATCTTTATACCCAAACAACACTAGAGAGCCTGTTTTGATCGGCCTCCTCCACCGCTTAAAGATCTACATTTTGGAACGTACACTTACGTCTGACAGGTGATCAGAAGGGGATTTCAAAAACTCAACAACACTGAAGTGGAAAAACAATAAACCTCCCGAAACCCTGGCTGATTAGGTCCCACACCCGCTTTCACACCTTGGCTCATGTGATTAGAGGATCACCAGGGGGTCCTTTGTCCCTCTTTGGGGGGGGGATACTCCCACTGGGTTTAAATCTGGGAGTCCCCACCATTTGACCTTAGAACTGAAGAAGCTTCTCGGATGAGAGGTGAAACGTCTTCAAGCAACTCAAAGAAGTCCAGACGCTTTTCTTTGCAAACTCCTTTGACTACGATGACCTGGATGACTGAGAACCTTCACAGACAAATAAACCTCTTAGTGTTGCTAAGCTGAGTAGAATTAACAACACTGAAATAAACACCAGTTTTTTTTTTTCTTTTTTTGTGGATGTGGATGAATTCTAATTATTCAATGAATTACTTAACAATGAGGAAAGACCTAATTACAACATAGTGTCCCTTTAATCTTTAATGTTCCAAGATTTATGATCAATTGAATTTTATGATCATTTCAAATAGATATACTTTTCTTTAAAAATAAGGAACATTTAAAAGTGACTCCAAACCTTTGAGTGGTTTTGATAGCAACATCAGTGTGTGTGTGTGTGTGTGTGTGTGTGTGTGTGTGTGTGTGTGTGTGTACACAGCACATACATAGACAACGGGAATACTAAGGACTCAAACAGGTTTTCTTGGTTTTGCCTTTTGTTTAGATGAGAACATTTCTTCAGTCAGCTTTCATGACCTGCAGCACATGTCAGGACACTGAGCTACTATCGATCGTTTCATTTTTATTATCATGCCGGGGTACATAACACCTAACAAATAAAAGAGCTTTCTGATTTTGATGCTAAAGTTGCAAAAATTGACAACCTGCTTATTATGTGGAGATGTTCGACACTCCTTGATGGAAAGAATGCACTGAAAGAAGAACACAGTGAAAAACAGCAAATCCTCGAGGAATGAAACATAAAAAGGATTTTGTGCAGCAAAGATATTGATTCTCTGCTTCCTTGTTGATCATCTCACAACCCTGAAGATTATGTCCTCTGGGTTGGGAACCAATTATCTCTGCTCATCAGATATATTTAGTTTTTTTTTAGTAAAGTATCCAATAAAAACGCTTTAATTTCCTAGAGTGACTCTTCCAATCAGAGGCAGAATTTCATGACAGTATTTTTTTTTTTTTATATATTAGTGGATTGTTAAAATTGCTCAGGGTTAAGTTCTCACAGGATAAAGACGTGCATGGCGTATAAGGTGGTGCAATAAAACGCAGTAGCTGCTCCTTCTTTAGGGCTAATTTGCTGATGGGCAGTGCATCATCAGCATGTTGCAAAGCACAGAGGTAGGTTAAAGTATGTGGCCTCTGACAGCTGCCAGGACTTCTGGAGGGCTCTTGTCCCAAATAGTTCACTTCCCAAGCAGGCACAATTTAGCACAGAGCATCACTTTAGACTCTCAGCAGCAGAGGGCACTCTATGTGAAGCGGGTGTGTATGAATATATTCATTTTTACAATGGACAGTGCAAATGTTTCTTACTGTTGACCAAACATTTGTCACCATGGATACTGATTGATGTCTTGCCTGTTAAGCTACGGTCACAAATTTTCAGATGTCTCTAAAAAAAGAACACAGACACACAAAGATGAGGTTTTTCTATTACTAAACATGAATATAACTGAATCAAAAGTTACAATGCTTAAGATTTTTATAGAACATGGTTTTTGAAGTATGACTTTTTTCAATATTGACTTTTTAATAGAACTGTTTTCAGAAACTATCTTTTAAGATGTTGTTTTTCATTCTAAACCCACAATTTTCACATATGAACTGCAGAAAATGTAAGGACAGGTCCGAGGTTAACCTTTGTCCCATTTAGGGGTTAAAGTGGGATTTGGCAGGTGGATGATCTCTAATGTCTGGTGTAGCAGTGCACCGTGAAGAAATGACTCACTTTACAAATCATCATTTCTGTTGCGAGCTCCAGGAGATTTGCTTTCTTTGTGGATCGGCTGCTGCTCTGGGGTTTATGGGGCAGCAGCTGTGTGGATTCAACCATTAACAGTCTGTAGCATGTAGAGTGTATTACGTGAGCATTCATGGCGGCTTTCCAACCCGTGGTCATCCATCCATCCATTCACTTCCGCTCATCCTTTTCAGGGTCGCGGGGGGCGCTGGAGCCTATCCCAGCTGTCATAGGGCGAGAGGCGGGGTACACCCTGGACAGGTCGCCAGTCTGTTGCAGGACCAATACACAGGGACAAACAACCATGCGCACTCACATTCATTCGCACATTCACACCTAGTGACAATTTGGATTATCCAATTAACCTATCCCCACAAGCTGCATGTCTTTGGACGGTGGGAGGAAGCCGGAGTACCCGGAAGGAACCCACGCAAACACGGGGAGCACATGTAAACTCCACACAGAAAGACCCTGGCCTGATGTTGGAATTGAACTCAGGACCTTCTTGCTGTGCGGCAACAGTGCTAACCACCGTGCCACCCAACCCGTGGTCAGTATACCTATAATATGGAATTTGACCACGGTTACTAAAGAACATCATCAACTTAAATTCAACTTAAACCCCTTCCAAAGTTCTTCTAGAAACAGGTCCTGTTACATAACACACCAGGGCACTTACTTGGAAGTACTTAACAATTCAATTTCATTTCTGTGTTTAACAGGACAGAAAAACTGCATGTACAAAATATTCCGTGAAATTATAAAATTCTCTTAAATGTTTGCCAATTTTCTCTACAGATGCAGTTTCCAAACCCTGTGTGTTTCCTCTCAGACTGATACTTCTACCACTGTGTCTCTGTTTGCTGTGTGGCAGGCAGGATGTAGGACCCAAACACAGGACTCACAACACGTGACTTTAACTGAAAACAGCAGTTTCATTGCTGCAAAGTCCTCCATAAAGTAAACTCACAAAAAACAAACCAAAACCATGAACATGGAAACTAACAACGGAAACACTGGGAAACTACCAACTCAAACTAGACAACAAGAAGACAGACCTGGAACTGAGAATTAGGAATTAGACAGGAGCACAAGGGAAACCCTAACCCTAACACAGCTGGGACAAATCAGACATAACGAGACAGGGAGGAAGCAAAATACACTGAACACTGGACAAAGAACTTTCAAAATAAAAGCATTCAACACGGAGACAAAATAAGGAGAACGAGAATACAGAACTTTCCCTGGAGACGTGACACCAGGAACACAGAAACAGAACACAAACCTCGAAACTAGGAACTATAAAAATAATACAAGCAGAAAACAATAATTCAAAGAATACAACTTGAACCAAAATTACACATACTGAGTTACAGACGTAGTACTGTGGCACTATCCTTGCTTTTACAGAAATCAGCTGTAACTTTATTGACATCTGCATCATGACAGCAGTGAGGTTCTATATGGTTCTGCAGAACCATATAGTGACCTAGTTGTTTCCTTTGTATCAGGTGGAAGGACCATCAGGGACTGACTGAGAATATTTTGTATCTGATTTAAAACTCATTAAATGAAGTGAAGTTGTCAGAACACAGGTCCAGGCTGTTCCAGCCACTTTAAACTCTTCATGTGCATTCAACATGAGACGACTTCAGGTGAGTTTTCATAAACTGCCAGGGTAAAAAAAAAGACATACCTGAAAATAAAATTGCCATTTCATTGCCAAAACTGCATTTCCTTTAAATGATGACTTGAAGCTAGTCTAACATGTTTGCAGTCTGGTGCAAAAACTGTTTTGGCCTCTAATCATAGTTTCCTCTCAGGGTGTGAGTTATGTTTATTTGGATACTAGTGAGGCTTAAAGTCAGGGGTGCAGCACTTTGGTTGCTCAGCGTACCAGTGCATGCAGCTATAAAGCTATAGCTAATGATTCCTGGACCCTTTGCACCTTTAAGTTAATTGTTTTGAATTCCTCCAGTAAAAAAAAAGAACCCACGTCAGCATCATTTCCACTTCCTGCACAGACACTGTTAACAGCTGTCAGAAGCAACTGGAGAGCAAACTGAAAGGAAATACTGAGAAACACGACAACTGGCTGTGTTATAGAGGCATAAAAACAAGCAAGGTCAATGATTAATGCATAGGTGTTTATTGTAGAGTAGATTAACACATAAATGAACAGAATATAACCACGATTATTATATTACATTACTTGGAGAGAGAGAGAGAGAGAGAGAAAGCTGGTCAATGCTCGCACTTTCTCAGCCCAAAGCCTGAAGAGGCATGTGTGAAAAGGTGATCAACCTGAAGCCTGACACAGGACGTAACAACTGTAACATCTGCTGGATGGTTAAAAACAAAGACATACTGATGAATATTTAACATCAGACATTTTGCAGTTGTGCCCAGGACTAGCAGGCTGGGGTGGTTATGTTTGAAAATAGGGACTTTGAAAGAGCCATAAAGAGGTGCTGGACAGTGTTACTGTTTTTTATGGAGTAATGTGGACTCCATCCTGGCTGTGCAACAGCAGAAATCTTGGATTAGGTAGGGACTAAATGCCTTTCAAATCTCTGTGGGGTTTAGTTAATTTTACTGTTCACGCTGTACTCTGTTTAGCTCATGATGGAGGATTGTCCAGTATGGTGATCTCAGGATTAAATTCAACAACTGCTGTTGCATCTCTTATTTTGCTCCTAATGTACTCCTGTTGGCTCAAAATAAATGGGCTGGTTTGTAGGTAAGCATGAAGTAGCCGGACTGATGAACAGTCACGGTGAGGAACGCCGGTGTATAGTGGAATGGACCCAAAAGCAGAACACAGGAGGAGACGGTACTGATCTTTAAACTAAGGGCAAGCCTTTATTAGTGCTGATGACCAGAGTGCAAAACATAACAACGTGATTCGTGGCGAGGGCTCGCTCTCACCCTAAACCTAAAATGGAAACACTAGAACTTACTATGACAACAATGTGCAGCAGCATGAAGGAACTATGACACACATACATGAATTAGCAATGTGAACACGACCTGCACAGAATTCTGAAACTACTTAACCTGACATGACATGATGGATGGAACGCAGACGATCCGACGAAAACACACAGACTAAATACACACAGGACGTGATCAGGGGAAGTGGAGACACATGAGGAAACAGCTGACCCACTAAACATAATGACACCTATCAAAATCCGGTTCTTTGATATTCTTTTACTGACCGAGAAAAACCCGACTCAGTGTGGTCAAAGCTCAAAAATCATCTTTATTCTACATTTCCGGAAAGGGAGATGTGGACAGGCTAAATCCTGAGCAGATCTGAAGCATTACAAGCCGAATGTGCATAACATAATCAGTCATACGTCACACATAGTTTCGATCAAAACAACTCCTGCGCTGCACTCTACCTAGTTTCACTTCCTGTACTCTGCAGGCCTGCACAAAGCGTCTTCTGCAGTTTCCTGTCTTACACAGTACTCTGTGACCTTTAGCACACATTATAACTCAAAGTGGCGTTTTTCTACACTGGCCTCTATAAAACAATATAAACAGAAAATAAGCACTAAGAATATATATTTATTCCGTAACACACCACAGGGTAAAGTAACACTAAGCATGGTGAACATAGAAACAAGACTTTCAACATAAAACAGGGACATAACGAGACGCCGACACGTCACGAGCTAGCAACAGACAACATGACACATGCAGACATGAAACATGGCAGCTTAAGACATGAACCAACAGGAGAGACCTGAACACAGGGGGTGAAGACACAAAGGGAACAAGCAAAGAACTGAGCAACCTAAGAGCTAATAACTAAACAAACATAAACAATGAATGTCAACATACAAGGAAACTCAAATCCTAACTAATATTAGCAACAACAAGAACTTAACATATCTTCAATACAAGAAGTCAACAATACAAAATGAACACATAATGCTGGGTCACAGACCCAGCCCATGACACAACACCACCATACTTGAGCCGACAGCAGAATGCCAGAAAACGATGGACAGCCTTCGTAATGGGACAATATTCCTGCCACGTGTGAGTATGCTGAAAGAATTCAGGCAGACGTTCACAGAAGGGACATGAGGACTGAAGCTGCATCTGCAGAGATGGGGACAAGAGTGAGGCTTAGGCAGAGCTCGCAGTTTGCCAGCTTAACCCCACAGGGGGGGCGGCAGCTATGACTGAGGTGGAAAAGTGGGTGGTCTACTAATCATGAGGTCAGTGGTTTAATTCCCAGTTTTTGATGACTGGGTATGTAAAGCGCTTTGGGGTCCTTAGGCGGGGCTAGTAAAAGCGCTATACAAATACAGGCCATTTACCATTTTTTCCAGTCTGTGTGCTGAAGTATCCTTGGGCATGACACTGAACCCCAAGTTACCCTCAACATACAACAAATCAAAGACAAGTTCTTATATTTGCACTGGCTGAATGCAGCAGGTTTCCTGGCATTAGATAGAGAACAGACAAACATGACTGAGAAACAGGAAAATAAACTTCTTGACTGGTTTGGCAGGCTCGAGCAGTGATTGGATCATGACATTAAGACAATTATATATTTTGGTGTCATCCAGGTTCAGCCACAGTGCAGTAGAATAATTTAGTAGCAGTGAATTCAATCTCAAAGCCTGCGCCGTTCCTTTTTACTCCTTTGCAGCAGATTTGGGAAAACCTTCAAGACACATAAACAAACTCTGAGAGGATAAGCCGAGGTGTTTGCTGGAATTAGCCTGAGCCACTGTTTCTTTGTCAGAGTCCTGGCTGGCTGCGTTTCTCTGTGCCAGCTCAGTTATCTTTGCCATTCTCATGCTTAATATTATTGTTGTAAATAAAACCTTTGAATTTTGATTTTGACTTATGCTGCCTTGGTTGGCTTTTTGGGTCTAGAAGCGTCTCACCTGTGACACTCTGTGTCCCAGTTTGGCAGAAAAGCACAAAACACAGCAGGAAAACATGTAAGTTTGTTTGGCATCTTCTCATGTGACAGTTTTTTGCCATCAAGATGTTAATTATATCTCCTCTAAGTTCCTTTACCCATCAGTCTGTCAGAATCTGTGCTTGGCTCAGTAAAGAAGCTCAGAGATGTTCTTTCATCTGATCCCTGGATCAGAGCCCTCTGTCTTGGCTAATTACCCACTCGTCTGTGTGAACACATTTACCTTACAGTGCTCATATCATCTATATTCTGTGCATTTCTTCCGGTGGTTTGTTAGTGCTCTGCCTTGTTTATTGCCAAATACTTTTAAGTAAAGCAGACACACATCCCAGGTGATTCAAAAAGTATTGTTATAGTGTTTACCCAGATCGTCACCATGGTTATAGGAATAAGACTTTCCAATGACGAATAAAGGCCCAAGTTAATAAAAGCAAAGGAACAAAGAAAAGTAAAAAAGACTCAGCTGAGCTAAACATTTGTGTTCTTACTTCGACCAGTGTAGAGTTGAATATTAATAAGACTGTAACAGTGAGGTGAAGTACAACAGCAGTGCTGTTGTGGTTTGTGACTGGGATCGTCTGTATGTTTGTGTCACAGTTTTCCCCGTGACTCCTGTCTTTAGCAAAAGTCCAATGATCTTTATTGAACAGCTTCAGGACAGTTACACCTGCAGCTACAGTAACTATCCAAGAAATGTGTTTTGCTCTTGTTCAAGCAAAGGATTTAAAGGCTTATTCGTCCATAAGACAAAGCCCAGTTAGACAGGTGAGTGTGCACTGACTGAGCCTCAGGTCATATTGCAGGTAAGTCTTTGTTGTTCTTGTCAGGGAGGTGAGAGAATTCAGTTTCTTCACAGGGTCGAGTTCCTGTAAGCACTCTCAGACTTGTGCGGGTTTGAGCTTGGCTTCTCTGTCTGCCAATGATATTGTTATTTTCTAACTTTGTGGTGACACAGACACACACTGTGTGCTTATACATCTACCATCTGACTCAGTCGTTCTTTGCTTCTGTAAGTTGTTATATGTGTGTGTAAAAACAGTTAATGGAACAATAGGGAAATAAGACACATCAGGCATTTACATAAGATCAGAGCTTTAATGCTATTTGTGTAAGCATCAATCATACAGCCATTAGATGTCAGACACCACTAATAACTTGTCTTCTAAAAATGTTGATCACAAGTAATTAAGTCCGAATGGACCATGTTCAGCGTCTCCATCGCCGAAGCTGCTGCATTGAGCTGCGGCCGCAAGGTGGTTGGTGCCTGCCGTGGTGGTAATCCCCGAACCAAATGGTGGACACCAGAGGTGAAGGGAGCCACCAGGCTGAAGAAGGAGTCCGGAGGGTGTGTTCCAACTACAGGGGGATCACACTCCTCAGCCTCCCTGGGAAAGTCTATGCCAGGGTGCTGGAAAGGAGAGTTAGTCCGCTAGTCGAACCTCGGATACAGGAGGAACAATGCGGTTTTCGTCCTGGTTGCAGAACACTGGACCAGCTCTTTATCCTCTCAAGGATACTTGAGGGTGCATGGGAGTTTGCCCAACCAGTCTACACGTGTTTTGTGGACTTGAAGAAGGCATTCGACCGTGTCCCTCGGGGTGTCCTGTGGGAGGTGTTGCTGGAGTGTGGGGTGTCTGGCCCATTGCTACGGGCCATTCGATCCCTATACAACCGTTGCAAGAGTTTGGTTCGCATTGCCAGCAATAAGTCGGACTCGTTCCCGGTGGGTGATGGGCTCCACCAGGGCTGCCGTTTGTCACCGGTTCTGTTCATAATTTTTATGGACAGGATTTCTAGGCGCAGCCAAGTGGCGGAGGGCTTTCACTTCGGTGGCCTCAGAATCTCATCTCTGCTTTTTGCGGATGATGTGGTTCTGTTGGCTTCATCAGGTGAGGGCCTCCAGCTCGCACTGGAACGGTTCGCAGCCGAGTGTGAAGCAGCGGGAATGGGGATCAGCACCTCCAAATCTGAGGCCATGGTTCTCAGCCGGAAAAGGGTGGAGTGCCCACTCCGGGTCGGGGATGAGTTCCTGCCCCAAGTGGAGGAGTTCAAGTATCTCGGGGTCTTGTTCGCGAGTGATGGGAGAAGGGAGCCGGAGATCGACAGACGGATTGGTGCTGCGGCTGCAGTGATGCGGACGCTGCACCGGTCCGTCGTGGTGAAGAGGGAGCTGAGTGTAAAAGCGAAGCTCTCAATTTACCAGTCGATCTACGTCCCTACCCTCACCTATGGCCACGAGCTGTGGGTAGTGACCGAAAGAACGAGATCGCGGATACAAGCGGCAGAAATGAGCTTCCTCTGAAGGGTGGCTGGCCTCTCCCTTAGAGATAGGGTGAGAGGTTCGGCCATCCGGGAGGGGCTCAGAGTAGAGCCACTGCTCCTCCACATCGAAAGGAGCCAGTTGAGGTGGTTCGGGCATCTGACAAGGATGCCTCCTGGGCGCCTCCTGGGTGAGGTGTTCCGGGCATGTCCCACCGGGAGGAGGCCCCGGGGCAGACCCAGGACACGCTGGAGAGATTATATCTCTCGGCTGGCCTGGGAACGCCTTGGTGTTCCCCCGGATAAGCTGGAGGAGGTGGCTGGGGAGAGGGAGGTCTGGGCTTCTCTGCTTAGGCTGCTGCCCCCGCGACCCGGCCTCGGATAAAGCGGATGAAGATGGATGGATGGATGGACAAGTAATTAAAACATCTCTACAGGTCTTTTTTCCATGTCATTCCTTTATTTCACCTCTATATTAGACTAGACTTTGCTAGTGTGTCAGACTTTCACAGCCTGCACAAAAGATAAGTACAAATTCACATGTGCACATTTACACATGTGGCACAGTAAGAATATCTTCACCCATGGAAGGCTCAGAATATGATGGTAAATAATGTTTAGTGTTTTAGGCACTAGAGGTCGAGGATCACACGCAGTCTGCAACAGTTTGAGAGGAGTTACCCCACAAGTCAAAAAACACTCACCTCCTCCCACTTTCACAGTGGGTTTGCTCATTTTTGTTTCACAAATTTGCATTGCTCTTAATAGGTAGGTGAATATTACAATAAACTTGTGCATCTCACTTTTCAGTTGCTAACACTGTGCTAACTAAAACAAAAAACTGCTTCTTTGGTCAGTCCTGTAGCGTTAAAGAAATGTTTTCACTTGCACAGATGGTTAGGAGGCCTGGTCCTAAATAATTAAATGGCAGCTTTGATCACTCATTTTGACTTTGTTTGCTTTCTTGCATGAAGTCCACTTAAAAACGCAATAATATTTTATTTCCTCCCTTGGAAGTGGGAAAAACATCACTCCAGCAGCATGACAGCCCTGTATATAATACATGACCTGATGACTGCAGCTTGAGTCTTTTTCTACAGATTCTAGATTTTGTGACTGTGACGTTGATGTGGATTTTGCAAGTCTGGTATTAATGTCATAAATACATGTTTTAGTTTTAGAATGAACACACACACAAAAGATCTACTTTCCACAAAAGCAGCTTAATAGCATAAGTTTTGTACATGAAAACTGCAGGCACGCAACACTCCTTTCAACCCCTTCACAATAAGTCCATACAAACTACTCATTTCGTTTAAGACATTGATTATTGCAGGGCACCAAAGATTGCATTTTGTTCAGTTTTTCAGTACTCAATGTAACAGGGCATTAGAAGTGCTCCAAAGGTAAAGCTCTGGTTAGCAGTGGTTCTACCATCCATCCATCCATCCATCCATCCACTCTCTGCCACTTCTCCGTGTTCAGCTCTCGGGACAGCAGTCTCAGCAGAGAACCCCAGACTTCCTCCAGTTCATCCGGGGGAACATTGAGGCATTTCCAAGCCAGTGTAGAGATATGATTTCTCCAACGAGTCCTGGGTCTGCCCCAGGGCTTCTATCCAGTAGGGCATGCCTGGGAGGTGTCCAGAAGGAGTCAGAGTCCCAAACAACCTCAACTGGATCCTTTTGATGTAGAGGAGCAGCTCTTCTCTGTCCTTCTGAAATGATGTCACTCCTCACCCTCTCCCTAAATGAGAGCCCAGCCACTCTTCAAAAGAAACTCACTTCTGTTGCTTTAATCCACGACCTTATTCTTTCAGTCATGTTGATATGAGGGAAATATTTTGCTGCTATTGTGCATAATCATCATCATTACCATTGCATTAATAACATAATCATATTAACCTTTGTTGCAGGTGCAGTGATAACCACTTTAAACTGTTGAGTTGAATTTATAATCTCAAATGTTTATATGCAGATTACATTGCATTATAAAAGAAAGGCCTAACTCTGAGTACACTCTGTGGCAAAACAGACAGGAAACTGCATGCTTGGCAGAAAGTGAAACTAAGCAGAGTGTGAGTGTAAGTTATTTTGAGGAGCTGTTTGGATGATGCTATTTGAATAACCAGGTTATTCATTATTATCTTTTATTCATTTATATCTTTTGATTAAAATTTAGTAGTGGTTCCTGATTAAAACATTTGTTCAACCTATTACATATATATAGTTTTAGGTACATGAGAATTGGCCTCTCTTCTCACAAGACAGAGTTCGTGTGAGGTCGAGACACACACACACACACACACAGTGTAGGTAAACTCATTTAGAGGTGAAAGTTTAATCATCTTTTGCTTGTGACTGCAAAATTGTGTCTGCACAAGTGACAGTGTGCCTTGAGACATGCTGCTGATGTTCTGAGATAAGCAGGGCGTCCAGCAGCGACAGGAAGCACCTGCCGTGAAGACGATGTTCTTTTCGAACTGTGTTAAAAGTTGTCAACAGAACATTTGTGGTTTTGAAACTGATGCATGTGATGACGTATGAGGGGGGCGTCAGTAAACATACCCTGATGTTATAAATCCATTCCTGTGTAGTTTTGGGGCGGAGATCTACAGCTGATGTTGTGCAGTGTACATCTCCCCACGCGTGTGTTCATTAAAATCAATTGTTTGACCAAGCTCTTCTGGACCATGGTTGTTTTTACTCTCGTCCTCAATATTGAACCCTTAACAGTCACTATCATGTGACCGTAGGTGAGGGTAGGAGAGTAGACAGACTGGCAAACTGATAGCTTTGCTTTTATCCTCAGCTCTCTCTTTACCACATCAGATCAGTACAGCATCTGCAGTCAGATGCAGATGCTGAGCCCAGCCTGAAAAAGTGCTGTGTGTTCATATGGATCTGGTGGCAGTCAGTGGTTATACTGTTAACCTTTTTGTTTGGATAAAACAGCAAAGTCACAACATTGTCCTGAAGAAAGGAATCATTTATTTAGATTATATCCAAGTATATTTAATACATGATACAATTTCAGTTTAAAAAACTGCGACTGTAGAGTATACATCAGATAACATTAGATTAAAAGACTTGAATGGAATCCAAGATGAGCCACGTTGGACATAAACCGTGACATATTAAAAAGTAAATTATACTACACTTCTTGCCAAGAGGGACATGACAATCAAGTTTTATTACAAATATTAGAAGGATCTCCCGATTGTGTAGCTGTGTGTGGCCAGAATGACTAACACACACAGTGGGCACTCTGCATATTAAGGCGTCACAGGTGTCAAGCACACTGATTAAATGATGAAGAAACAGTGCAACTCACATCCAGTAATTTCATGTCCTGATACATGCAGACACTTATTATAAACCACATATCCAAAAAAAAAAAAAAGGATTGGTTGCTGGTAATCGCACACCTCATTTGATTTGTCAACACATTTCCAACCATTTCCATTAATGTTAATGACTTTCGGGTGCCCTTGCAGTGGAGCGGAGCCATCTCTCTGGTGAAATGCACCGATAAAATTTACAAAGTGAGCAATAATGGATGGTTCTTTTTTTTGTACTGGGTGAACAGGCTAATGTGCTTTTAATTGGTAGACGCGAGCGTCTTTTGTTAAGGTTTGCAGATTTAGTGCAACAGAGTAGACAGGAGATGCTTTAAACAAAGAATGGAAACGCACCTCAGGTACACTCATCGTTTTTGTGTGAGCTTAGAAAAGACATTCTTTTAATGTGTTTTCATTTTTTTTCCTGGAACAATTTAAAATTAATAATTTGAAAAAATGGTGCTCATTTACCAATCTATGAATTTTCAAATGTAATGATCGGGAAAAAAACATAGCACATTATCATTTTTTGATTGAGATATTAAATTACAGTCGATTACTTTCATTTCTGACCAGAAAATATTGCTTTACTTGTTGAATGTTATGATTAATTTCTGACTTCTCAGTAAAGGCCAGTGTGTTGCTTTCAATTTGTAAATAAAAATGTAATTTCAGTTCAGTAATTTGTTGTTTCAAAGACGTTTTTGACAGATTTTGACAGATGGTCTAACAGTGTGACATTATGCATTTGTTACATTTGAAGAAACAACAATGAAGAAAAGTTCTGGATATTTTTTCCCCTCAGATGCTTACTGTACACAATAAATATTTTATTTGTATTTAAATGTAATTGCTTACATTTTGTGGCTTATATGTTTTATTTATTTGTTTATTATTATTATTTATTTGTTTATGTTGAATATTAGTAATCGTATTCTACCACAGGACGTTTCCCGTTCCTTCCTTTCTTATTCTTCCTTTTCTTTTCGTTTCTTCTGGTTTGCAGTGTTTCTTCTGGTATGTTTGGTTCTGAATTCAGTAACCAAGTTAAAGTATTGTAAAAAATTTTATTGAAGACAAAAATACAGATTTTCCCCCAACACCACTCAGAGTTTAAAAACAACACACCACGATAACTCTCTTGGTTCAAGTAGTAAATTAGATTTAAATTACATGAGGTAATGGACTGCTAAATTACTGTGTTGCTTTTTTAGGACTCTTGCTCATCATCATGTTTATAAATAATCTTTGTTGTAATTTATTAAATGCTTCGTTGTTTTTATGCAGATGACAGTTATCTATTATACTTCCTCTGTTGCACTTCTCCGTTTTGGCTTTGATGTAGTTCAGTCCAGTTTAACTCAGCTGGAGTTCGACGTTCACATGACTGGTAAAGAGAAACGTAATATTATTGTGCTGCCTCGGCTGAAAAGACTGATTTAGTGAAACAGGTCACAATTCTGAAATACCCTTTTAGACACATGTAAATATTGACTTTCAAAGCTTAACTCAGTTGTTCTCTTCATCTTCACTGTCTTAGGGTTACTCGTCTTCAGTTGTCTACAGGTCCAACGGTAAACAAACTTCTCCAGATCTTCTCAGCTACAAACACAGACTTACTTTGTAGTATAAGGGTATCTGGTATCTGAGTGGTAAACATTTTCATTCCAGTTAAATAAGCTGGCATGTATTTCCAGGAGTGCACATTAGAGTTAAAGTGTTAATGTGAAACAGATGCACCAGCCTCAGGAAGCCACGCCCACTGTGAGAGGAAATAAGCAGAGTACATACGTAGCCATACACTCATACACATACACGGACTTAGACTGGGAAGAGGAGAATAGAGATAGCAGGAGGACAGGGGGCTGTGATCGTTATGGGTCATAATTTATCATTTCAGTCTAGCTCCAGCGAAGAAACACTTTACTTACCTTTATCTGCCGTACTGTGATAATGTGATGTGCTCTTTATGAATGGAGCTGACAAATGCCTATAAAGGTTGAGTAAATAGCCTGTATTTGACCCCAAAGCGCTTTACACTACATTCAGTCATTCACACACTGGTGATGGTAAGCTACATTGTAGCCACAGCTGCCCTGGGGCGCACTGACAGACAAGGCTGGGCTGCCAGACGCTGGCGCCACCGGGCCCTCTGACCACCACCAGTAGGCAACGGGTGAAGTGTCTTGCCCAAGGACACAACGACCGAGACTGTCGGAGCCGGGGCTCGAACCGGCAACCTTCCGATTATAAGACAAACTGCCAACTCTTGAGCCACGATCGCCCCTGTATACCAACATGCCTTATAGTCAAAGGAGTTTGCAAAGAAAAGCGTCTGGACTTCTTTGAGTTGCTTGAAGACGTTTCACCTCTCATCCGAGAAGCTTCTTCAGTTCTAAGGTCAAATGGCCGAGAGTCCCAGATTTAAACCCAGTGGGAGTATCCCCCCCAAGGAGGGACAAAGGACCCCCTGGTGATCCTCTAATCACATGAGCCAAGGTGTGAAAGCGGGTGTGGGACCTAATCAGCCCGGGTTTCGGGTGAGCTCATTGTGAAACCTGGCCCCACCTTGTCATGTGAATTCCTGAGGTCAGATGGCCCAGGATGTGAGTGGGCGTTAAGGCGTCTGGGGAGGGAACTCAAAACTGGATTATAGATGGCAGACAGTTGGTGTCGTAAACCACCACCTCTGTTCAAAGATGGTCGCTCACAGTGGACATAGATGGCCTCTTTCACTCCTCTTTCAAACCATCTGTCCTCTCTGTCCAATATGTGAACATTGGCATCCTCGAAAGAGTGACCTTTATCCTTAAGATGCAGATGGACTGCTGAGTCTTGTCCTGTGGAGGTGGCTCTTCTATGTTGTGCCATGCGCTTGTGAAGTGGCTGTTTGGTCTCTCCAATGTAGAGGTCTGGGCATTCCTCGCTGCACTGTACAGCATACACCACGTTGTTCAGTCTGTGTTTAGGAGTTTTGTCTTTCGGGTGAACCAGTTTGTGTCTGAGTGTGTTGCTGGGTCTGAAGTACACTGGGATGTCGTGCTTGGAGAAAACTCTCCTGAGTTTCTCTGATACACCGGCTACATAGGGGATGACAACGTTGTTGCGTCTGTCTTTCTTATCCTCCCTCGCTGGTGTCTGATCTTCTTTTCTGTGCCTCTTTGCTGACTTTATGAACGCCCAGTTAGGATAATCGCATGTTTTGAGTGCTTCCTTTACATGTGTGTGTGTTCCTTCTTTTTTCCCTCAGGCTTAGAGGGAACATGTTCTGCCCGGTGGTGTAGGGTCCTAATTACTCCAAGTTTGTGTTCCAGAGGGTGATGGGAGACAAAGAGGAGGTACTGGTCCGTGTGTGTGGGCTTCCGGTAAACTTCGATGTTGAGGTTGCCATTCTCTTCAATGTGCACGGCACAGTCCAGGAAAGGCATCTTAAGGATAAAGGTCACTCTTTCGAGGATGCCAATGTTCACATTTTGGACAGAGAGGACAGATGGTTTGAAAGAGGAGTGAAAGAGGCCATCTATGTCCACTATGAGCGACCATCTTTGAACAGAGGCGGTGGTTTACGACACCAGCTGTCTGCCGTCTATAATCCAGTTTTGAGTTCCCTCCCCAGACGCCTTAACGCCCACTCACATCCTGGGCCATCTGACCTCAGGAATTCACATGACAAGGTGGGGCCAGGTTTCACAATGAGCTCACCCGAAACCCTGGCTGATTAGGTACCACACCCGCTTTCACACCTTGGCTCATGTGATTAGAGGATCACCAGGGGGTCCTTTGTCCCTCTTTGGGGGGATACTCCCACTGGGTTTAAATCTGGGACTCTCAGCCATTTGACCTTAGAACTGAAGAAGCTTCTCGGATGAGAGGTGAAACGTCTTCAAGCAACTGAAAGAAGTCCAGACGCTTTTCTTTGCAAACTCCTTTGAGTACGATGACCTGGATGACTGAGAACCTTCACAGACAACATGCCTTGTACTTTAGTACTTGCTGTGGAGGCTGTGTACTTCGCTATTCTATGTATTCTGTCATTAAGTAGCCATTACCTCCTTGGGTTATTTCTCTTTGTACATGTATAAAAAATTACAGTAAGTATGCCATTCACTCTCATAATGTTACAAACGTCTGTCCTCATATTCACAGAAAAAGAAAAAGGATGCTGCCCCTCATTCCTGGAATAAACAACAAGAGGAGATAAAAATTGTCAGAAATATACACTGTGGGAGAATGTAAGTCAAATAATATTCTTGGTCACTGCTAAGTTGAGCTAAAATTAGTTTCATTTGTTTTATGCTTTATGTTTTGTTGCATACATTCTGGAAACTGTGTTCACTTCTTTGAAGTCTGTTAAATAGAAAGGTTTGAAACATTTAAGGCTTATTTTGCATAATATTGGGCCTCATAAATATAGCTTCTTTGACTTACAGAGCTTTACCGTTTGACAGCTGTTTGTGTAATGATGGCCAGACGCATCTTCCTTTTGGACCAAACCATCTTTATCAGTTTTGGAGGAGGGGTGTTTCCTACACTCAGTAAGTGCTGCCACATCTGTAAAACTGGAACAGATCAACAAAAGAAGTTTTAGTGTTAGTGGTGAGTGTCTTTTGTTTACAGCAGCAACATCAGCCAAACATTTAAGTTGTCACAAAGTTTACACTTTTCAAACATTATTGTTTAAAACATATAAACGAATCTCATTTTTCCAATTATTTATGACCGATTTATAGCCATGTTTGTTATATTGTGATGATTAGTCTTAGTAATAAAGTTCAACAAATACCCAACATGGAATGACCTCCTGAAGAGCACAAATGACAGACTGTGAGCTTGTGGGGATGTTTAATGTCTTTTAATTCATAATTAGAGAGAGGAGATAACAAGACAGATATCATTCACAGCTCAACCTTCACTCAATATTGGAGGTGGTTTAGCTTGTAAATCCACCGAGTTACCATGACGTCCCCAAGCTGATCTAAAGTCCAACGTAAGCAAGAACAGATGAGTCCTTTTTACAGGGTGATTAAGCTAATGTGACTTTAATTTACAGAGCTGAGCTGAAACTATTAAAGATTGCAAATTTTAAAGGTAGAGATAGAGTAGTCAAATTTTATTATGAGGTTACGATTAGATACCAATATGTTCTTACATAATCAGAAGGGCTGAGTATTCTTAATTTAATAAAAATATATAAAAAAATAATATTTCTCTTCTCTCAGATTGGACACGAAATCAAATGCGTGCATTAAGTAAATCCAGATGTAAAAAGGCTTGATCAGAAGGACGGGTAATTAACACGCAGAGCGTAAATAAGTGCACACCATGCAAATCATGTTCATGTAAACATTTTGAAACAGTGACAGAACGTGGCACCATGTTCATCAGCAGACTCATCATCAACACAGAGCAGTGGGCTGAAGGTTGCACATTCATTCTGTCGTTTTGATTATTTCCACAAATTAATTTTTATCTTATAGCAACAAAGACGTGGATACAGCAGACCACGTGCACAGCATCAACTGTCTGGTCCTTATATGTTCAAAGACGTGGGAATTGATATTTCAGTAAAACAATCTCATCAGCCTCACCAAAAGTACACAAAAAAGTACACTCTTTACTATGAAAGGCTCTGGTGAACTACCTGTGAACTACATGCTCAGCACCAAACTGCAAACAGACGCTGTTGAACACGATCATCAGCCACTGGAGATGAAGCTGGAAGAGTTGGAGGTTTGGTCGCTTGATGATTGTCCTTGTCTGCAAGGTCTCCTCTGCTCTCACTGGAGCCTCACTGGAGCCTCACTGGATTCTCTGGTATTTGTCTGTCTGCTGTTTATGAAAGCAGGTGATAATCAAACTTGCCAGCACTGACTGATAACATCACTGTCTAAACACCAGTGTTGGGACTAACGCGTTATTAAGTAACGCGTTACAGTAACTACGTTATTATTGTGGTAACGAGCACAGTAACTAGTTATTATGCCAAAACCAGGAACGCGTTACTCGTTACTGGGATTTAGATAGGCTCGTTACTCGTTACTTCGTGTGGTGGATATCGTGGAGCTTCCACAGATTCAATAACATTAGCAAGTGGTGGAGGCCAGCAGGTGGATGAAGGAAAAGGGAGGCAAGAGGAGAGACCCGAAGCGGCCGCCGGTCCGCGTGTCAGGTGAACTGAACTTCAGGTAAGAAGTTATGACCTGCAGTCTATCTGGGTCAGATATAAACCAAGTTTAGGTGGAGTTTATTTTCGGTATGCTGACATTTTCGTACTGCGTGCTAGCTAGCATGACGGAGTTTCTATACAGCTGGGTGGGTGCTATGTTACTGATGTTGAACTTTATTTTGTTCATACGGTTAATTATTAGAGTTGCCAACCGTCCAGTAAAAAACAGAATCGTCTGGTATTCAGAGAAAATATTTCGCGTTTCATACTGAGGTGAAAAGGAACACAGTTTGTCCCGGACTTCAGCTACAATGAAAAAGACACAAAGCTGAAGCTGCACAGCTGCCTCTTCTTCTCTCATTCTCTCCTGTTTCTACTTCAATCAAACAACAGCAGCACGTTTAAGCTTGATCAGCTGTTGTTAGAATTTATTTAATATTAATTTCTAGTATCAGCTGATGTTTGCTGGAGCCACAGCTGTAAAGCTGCTGGTAATGATATCGGTTTGGTTATCTGGTGAGAGGGAAACATGCAGATGAAACCAGGAGATGTCCTTACTGAATCATCAGAGCTGAACAGGTGATGGAGAAACAGGTTTACCTTTTAGGTGACATGGATGAGTTGAAGTTATGAACTGTTTCTGAGAGACAAATAACACCAGGATCCTTTTCTAAGTAGCTGACAGCTGGTAACTGTGCAGGGGCGGGTCTAGCAAAGTGTTGCCAGGGGGCCAGGTAGGGCATTAACAGGGAAAGGGGGGCACAAGGAAATACTTTTCTTTATTATTCTCGTTTAAAATGTCTCACTTTTAAAAAAATAATTATCTGAGTCTTACAACAAACAATTGATAGATTGATACATATATACCATCAGAACAGTGTACATCACTGTCACAACAGTGTTTGTTTTCATTCAAAGGCTTTATGATTTTTCCTATAATGGTGGGCCGGTCTCTAGTCAAAATGCCCGGGACGATTTTTTTTGTCCCAGTCCAGCTCTGTATGCAGCTCATCTGCAGTCTGGTGTTGCCTACATCTTCCTATTCAGAAGGCAGAATTTCCAAGTTCTGAGTACAATCAAAAGCACCACGACTGCAGTTTTTGTGTTGGATGTAAAAAGCAGGCTAGAATCATCAAGGCATCTTAAGGATAAAGGTCACTCTTTCGAGGATGCCAATGTTCACATTTTGGACAGAGAGGACAGATGGTTTGAAAGAGGAGTGAAAGAGGCCATCTATGTCCACTGTTTAGTCTAGTTTATGTTTCACCTGTGTCTCCTTGTTTTTTAGTCGTTTCTGTTTGTCACGTGTTATCGTCCATGTAGGCTCCCCTTGTGTCTCTCCTCTGTCTCTCTCTCTGTCTCTTGTGTCAAGCTTGCATGTCCCATAGTGGTGTGTCATGCACAAAAGCATGATGCTTTGTGGTGAATCAGAAGAGCCGACTCCCATCGAGTGAGAGCCGGCTCCACGCTCTTTTTTAACGAGGTTTGTTGTGTTGCCACAGTGTTTGTCTGTCCTCACACATACATCACACACAGCATCATTTCTATGCCGAACTAAATGCAGTGATGATCAAAGTGATGAACAAAGTCAAGATAGCATGTTTTATGCCTCTGGTTTCTCATTGGCTCACACTCTTGTGGAGGCGTAGCACGCACATGAATGAGAGGTGGAAGGCGATTGTAGTTCCTGTTAACGGGGTGTTCCCGACTATCTCGCAAATTGCCGAGTTTACTTTTGTCTGTATGTCATATTTACGATTAAAACAAATGTCATCACATTAGATATTGATATTTTCATATGGGAATTGATCTTGAAACATGAAATGCTGATATTGGAAGTATGGATACTTCAGGATCACTCTGCACGTCACTACAGTGAGACGACAGACAGACTCATAGATATGACTGACAGCCGTAAGTGAAGCAGCATCTGTCTGCAGTTTAAATTAGAAGCAGATACTAACGACGAGGAGAAACCGCATCAGGCCATCCAAGCTGAGGCATCTGATTTCTCTGCATGTCAGCCTGCTCTGAGGACAGACTGTTCGAGTTTGGTTCTGTTCTGTGGATTTGTTTGCACTATTTTGTTTTTGTGCTGAATTAAAATGAAAACTTTATGAAAACTTTAATTAAAATGTTAATCATAAGTAAGAATGCCTTTTGTAACAGAACAAATACACAAAATTAGGCAATTACAAGGCTTCTCATAAAACACTAAATGCAAAAGGCTTTATCAGCACACAAACATTCATATTTGCCAAGTAAAGCTAAAATATGAGGCTACAGATGATAATAAATTAATTTGGGAGCTCTTAGTTTTGCTTCCCCTGTGGCATCATGTTCATTTGTGTCAGCTGTGTTTCCCAGGTGTTTCCACTTCCCTCATTACCCTGCTGTGTGTTTAAGTCCTCTGTGTCCCTCTGTCCGGTCATCTGTTATTCTCACCTCATGGTCCATGGATGTAATGTGTCTCTAGTCTCGGTTTTCTCATGTTTAGATTTATGAAGACAATTTCTTCATGGAATTTTAAAGCCAGCAGACAACAGACAACAGAGAAGGACTATTACTTCAGTTTTAATTTAATTAAATTAATTAAAAAATAGAAATAAATTTACACCCAATTCTCTTAGGAAAAAGTAAAGTGTACATTTACACTTAACCCTGTCTATAAAGAAGACTAAGGAGGATATTTACTATGGATTAAAATGGAATAAATGTTCACAAAAACACTGTCAGCACCTCTCCAAAAGTTAATTCTGTTCATCTGGACGTAGCGTTTTGTTGGAGAAATGTTTCGTCACTCATCCAAGTGACTTCTTCAGTCTCAGCTGACTGCAGGTTTCCCCAGGTTGCTCCGTAACAACAATATTGCAGAAGTGGAAGCAGAGCAACTATGGACGAAAGTTTCGGCCTGTCTCAGCAATGCAAAGCCCGCAGCATCCAACATCACCATGGAGGAGAGGAAGGCACTCACATCTCTTAGTGATGACAACAACATTATCATCCTTCCGGCAGACAAGGGTAGGTGCACAGTATTGCTAAACCAGAAAGACTATCATGAGAAAATTTTGTCACTACTCAGTGATGAAAATACTTATGAGCCCCTGAAACGAGACCCAGGAAGTGGCTACAGGAAGAGGGTGATAGACTGTCTGAAGCAGTTAGAACAAGACAAGGCTATCGACCGGACCTCATACCACAGGCTGTACCCAGGGGAGTCTACACCAAGTCTGTATGGTTTACCGAAAATACATAAGCAGGGTGCACCTTTAAGACCAATTGTCTGCATGATCAACTCTGTCACCTATAACATCTCCAAGTTTCTGGCTTCGATCCTCAACCCGCTGGTGGGCAGCTCTGAACACCACATCCAGAACACCTTGGATTTTGTTGAGAAGGTGAGAGATGTCATTATGGAGGCAGATGAAACCATGGTCTCGTACGACGTTACATCTCTCTTCACTTGCATCCCAGTCACGGAAGTGTTGGAGGTAGTTCGTAAGAGATTACAGGATGACACCAACCTCAGCAACAGGACCACCCTCAGCATCGACCAAGTGTGTTTGCTTTTGGAACTGTGTCTTCATTCCACCTACTTCACATACAAGGGTCAGTTCTACAGGCAGAAACATGGGTGTGCCATGGGCTCCCCAGTTTCACCCATCGTGGCCAATTTGTACATGGAAGAAGTGGAAAAGAGGGCGTTGCTATCCTACCCTGGAACACCACCAAGCCATTGGTTCAGATATGTGGATGACACCTGGGTGAAAATCAAATCTCTGGACGTTCCACATTTCACGGATCACATTAACTCGATGGACCGACACATCAAATTCACCAGGGAGGATATGAAAAGTGGCAGGTTAGCCTTCTTAGACTGTGAGATTTCCATCAGTAATGGGGGACATCTAAAAGCTGACGTGTACCGTAAACCTACGCATACGGATCAGTATCTAAGGTTTGACTCTAATCATCCACTGGAGCACAAACTGGGTGTCATCAGGACGCTACAACACAGAGCGAACACCATCCCCACAGACACAGCGGCCAGGGAGGCAGAAGAACAGCACATCAAGAAGGCCCTGAGTAAATGTGGTTATCCCAGCTGGACTTTTGTCAAAGCTGGGAAGGCGCCAAAAGAAAGCTCCAGCCGATCCAGGATCCTGCCTAAGCGAAAACCTGCAGTGATCCCATATGTGTCAGGAGTATCGGCGAAGTTGAGATGCATTTTTTCTAAACACCGGGTCTCTGTGGCTTTTAAACCCCAAAACACGCTGCGCCAAAAACTGGTCCACCCCAAGGATCGGGTCCCCCGACACAAACAGAGTAACATAGTGTACGCTGTTAAGTGCAGGAGGATTGAAGGATTTATACATCGGGGAAACCAAACAACCTCTAGCGAAGCGGATGGCACAACACAGAAGAGCTACCTCATCAGGCCAGGACTCTGCAGTCTATTTACACCTACAGGCCAGTGGACACTCTTTCAATGATGAGGATGTACACATCCTGGACAGGGAGGAACGCTGGTTTGAGCGCGGAGTCAAGGAGGCCATTTACGTGAAAAGGGAAAGACCATCTCTGAATCGAGGAGGGGGCCTAAGGGTCCATCTGTCACCATCTTACAATGCTGTGATTGCAGCCATTCCCCAACTCTCTGTGAATGGGACTCATGGCCATTGATCAGTGGTCTTTGATCAGTCTTTGATGAGTGGTTGTTGATCAATGGTCATGAGAATTTGCATAATTATGATTAAGGAACTGACCTCACAGCCCATTGTTCCTTCAGTGGGCTGGTTTCAGTCATTATGCAAATGTACTGTTTATAAGGTTTGGGGAAACCTGCAGTCAGCTGAGACTGAAGAAGTCACTTGGATGAGTGACGAAACGTTTCTCCCACAAAACGCTACGTCCAGATGAACAGATTCAACTTTTGGAGAGTTACTTTCCTGGATGATTGAGAATGCGTCAAGACTGTCAGCACCTGATTCACACTGACCACTGCAGCAGCTCTGTTCATTCACAAGCTGAGAAACTCAGATGGTTGGACTGTTGAAAAGACAGAAATCCAAAGTTATTTTAATCTTACTGAAACGCTCCACTCAACACTGTAACAAAGCAAAAAATAACAACCTGTTGTTTTTCACACAGTTTTACCTTGCTGTCTGCCACCCGCTTATTCTTTTCTGACACCTGACTTTTCCCTTTGCTCACAGTAGCTTCAGTCTACCCTGATATGATTGAGGTAGCCAGGTTGATAGTCAAGTTTTTACAGTGACCAGTGTTTTTGTAAATTCGCCTCTGTCCAGCACCACAGTGGCTCTTTGATTTTAATTCAGGGGGTTTACAAAAGTATTTCATTAACTGTTTAGGAATTCGTGCAAAGTCAGAGACTCCATAAGCGTAAGAATAAACACTGTTTTTAGTGTTTTGGAAAGTGCATGAACATTTTTGCTGTTACTTACTGTCAGTATTTGGTGATGTCATCACCTACAGCGACAGCAACACAACCTGATCAGCAAGCTAGAAAAATGTAGCTGAGTGATCATCACAACTGCTCCAACACTGATTGTACAGAGTTTACAGGAGGCTGGGGCCAGCTTTCAAAGGGAGTGAATCATTCATAACCAACTAAAACTGAAGCTGTCTGCATGCAGAGAGCTTGCTCTTTGCTGCATTTGGCACATACGTCTCAACTTTAGCTGCAGGACAGCAGCTACCCCTACTGTGCCCAGCAGCAACAGAAAGAGGCATGGGCTGGTGGAAAGGGTGCAAGCAAATACCAGAGCAATGGAGCAAATCAAAGTATCTGCACTCACAGTTTGTTTTACTGGAGCTTTAACTCTCATTCTGCCAACATGTTTTACTTACATGGGTCACTGACGAGGTCCCTGGGGACAATGACTGTAAGAAACAAATACACATGATTTCAAAAGGCTATATTTTTAAAGTCATACCTAACAGCAACCACGTGAAACTTTGATTGTTTCTGGTGAACATCTGCAAAATTAAAGCACTTTGAAATTGGATTAATCTTTTTGATACAGCCTCTATAACAGTAAAATAATCATAGGAAAATGTATTTGTAATTTAATTTAATGTAAAAAAAAAATACTATTAATTTCCATATTTTGTACATTAAAAACTACATGTTTATTCAATACAACTTGTAGCCACAATATCCTCCTAGGTGTCTCGCACCACCCTCACACACTTCTCTTTCCTGATTTCCTCATCCAGTACCACAGCTCCCCTTTCATCCTATGCTGCTTTCTCTAGATCCACAAGCAACCAGATTCTTCTTCTTCTGAGCGTCTCTATACTTTTACATTAACACTCTCAAAGAGATTTGCCCAGATCACCCAACCTGTGTCTCCTTGGGGACAGGAATGTGAGTATTGATGGTTGGTTTAGTGACTTGAGCAAAACAAATTCTCAGGTTTTGGAAAGAATCTCAAGTTTAGACCCTGAACATGTGGACTGAACAGCTGACGAACACTGTTGCCTGGAAGAAAATGTTGGGAAGGCTTAATTGTAAAAATGAGAGGGGTAAGAAGTGATGGGACAGTTTTTGTGAATTCATAACTATAAACACATACTAAGATCGAGTTATAAAAAACTGTGAAAAAAGAAAGCACCGACAAAAAGATTTGTGTGTGTGTGTGTGTGTGTGTGTGTGTGTGTCCTAGGGCTTCCTGGGGGAATAATGGAATCTTTGCCTGTGTGTCTATGGAGAAAAAGACCAGTGGTATGGATTTGTCCTGTAATGCCATTGCTGCCGCACTGCATCGTGGCTGAAAAATAGCTGCGTGTCTGTCAGTGTGTGCTTGGCCAAGTACTTGAGAGAACACACAATATGTGTTCCATGTGTTTGACTCCAAATATACTGTATGTCTACTTCAGTCTTAGTAAGGATCAATCACTCAATCAATAAGGGAATCATTGATCTTAGGCTTTTAGAGTTCAAATCTGTACAATGGCAGCATTACAAACATGTGACTAAACAAAGCAAAGTGAAGGAGGAGATGAAAGCAGCACAGCAGGAGGTGAAACGCTGCCTGAGGGAAGCAAAGGACACCTACAGGAGGAAGGTGGAGCAGAAATTGGAGAGGAACAATATGAGGGAGGTCTGGAATGGTGTGAAAACCATCACAGGCCACAACACCAAGAACAGCACAGTGGGGGGGGGGGACTGTGGAGAAGGCAAACGAACCTGGACGGGGGAAAAGGCATGGGCAGGAGGACAAAGGAGGGCAGTCGTCAGTCGACTGTCGACTGAAGAAGTCACTTGGATGAGTGAGGAAACATTTCTCCCACAAAACGCTACGTCCAGATGAACAGATTCAACTTTTGGAGATTTACTTTCCTGGATGATTGAGAATGCATCAAGATGTACTTTTGTATATTAGTCCTTTCACCCTTATTACTTCAAACTATTCAAAATAAGCTTTTCTGAAATTCAACAGCACTTATCGCTCTGCTTGTAAGTGGGAATAAACATGGAGCAGCCTTGACATGAGTTACACACTTTGCTTTTATTTTTGTATTTTTCACTTATTTATTTTTCCATTTAAAAGCAAAGGCACGTGCAGAGTGGCATACACAATAAGAAAATGAACATTAGCATTTACTAGTGATGGGTATCAATTTCGATTACTATAACTGATTTGATTTAATTTGATTTTGACTCAGAAATATTATCATTCTGATCATTTATCAGTACATATCCATATTTTTATATCTATGTAGGCTATAAAAACAAACTTGTAAGGCTTCATGTTTTTCTGTGTTTTGTCCTCAGTTACTTTGACACAAAGGCATCTGCAGTGATGCTTACACCTCTGTTGAAGGATATTGTCCTGTCCTGGCATTTTATAGCAGATAACCTTAAAAATATTCTGCAGTCGATGAAAAACTGAAAAAATCTATGTGTAATAAACAATTGAATAATGCAGAAACCAGATTTTTGATGGTAAACAGCTGTCTAAGGACAGTGAGAGAGAATGAAAAGAAATTAGTGACAATGTTTATCAAACATGAAGCGTAGTTTGGATCTGCTTTGCTGCTGGTTCAGTGAGTTTTGGTCAAAACCTGCAGCTTCAGAATCTGTGAGCTGTCGGCTTTCAGCACCCGACTGTTGGGTGAAAGATCCACACTCTGTGTTTACATCTCTGCTTACCTGCTCTTGAATCGTTGCTGTTTTAGCTGTTTGATGGTTTTTGAAATAGTTTTGTGAGCTTTAAGCTGAGATTCTGGTGTTTCTGGCAAAATACATTAAAAAATTGATTCATGAATTCATGAACTGATATTGCATTACTCAAACTACAATTTGATTTGAATCTCGAAAAAAAAAAAATTAATCCTCCGCCACTATTTACACCAGCACCGTTGATTGCAATACACAAAATAACTTCAAATTCAAATCTGCTAACAGAATCTGACAGCAGCTCATGAAACACTCATACGTTTTTTTTCACCAGTTTGATTGACGAGGTAGATAAATGGTGCATACACAACACATTATTCATACTGAAATGGTTTCAAAATGATCCTCGCTGTGCTAAAGTAAATGGGACAATGTGTGTCCATGTACACCAGCAGACCGCATTTATGTGATTATTCCACTTCTTGCCATCGGACGGCTGAATGGGACAGATCTGAACAGTAGTTTAGTTTAGTTCATTACTTTCATTTAATTAATTTGTCATTGTGACATGACGTTTATATGTAACCCAGGGGCTGGAGGATTTGATACATAGAACGTTTGCACTCATTCTTAAGGGTCCAACACAGCAGGTGTCTGCATATGTTTTGATTTGTGGTCCTTCCTGGATCAAACTGGGGATGTGGAAGCTTGAAGATGTGTCGGGAGGAGAATCTTACAAGTCTTATTCAGTGTATTTTTTTCCTCACGAATCAGACTGTCTATGAGGGCTTCACCTGTTTTTCCTTTCAGTATCATTTCCATGCCAGCAGACATGACATTTGAGTTTATGAGTACCTCGTAGATGAGGCTCACCTGATCTGTGCAGACACCTGCGACTGGTGTCAGAACCTGAATTAACACTTTTTGAGTGATGCTTCGAGTGCTTGCTTTAAGGGAAATAAACCTGGAAATGAAAGTGGGTCACTTCAGGAGCAGTGGGAGTGGAATGTCTCAGCAGTTTTCTCAAGAGTCTGTCTAAGCGGTCGCACGCTGGCTTTCATTCCTCAAAATGAGAAGAAAAACCTAACAGTGGGGAAGGCTATGTGAACTCTCATTGTTTCGGTGTGGAGGCTTCCTGAAAATGTTCAGTCTATTCAGTCAGTGTTAAATTGTTCTTTTACAATTACTGTAACCAAAGAGTCGTGTTTAGACAAAGCTGTTTATTTGAAGGGAGCTGTAAAAGCCAAAAACAGGTTTATGGAAATGCAGTTTCATACTGTTTTTGAAGAGGTTTGTTAGGCAAATACAAATGAGCCTAATTAGCAGCTGTCCCTGTGCACCACCACTCTGTGTTCTCTGTGGAAAAACATGAAGCTGCCAATGAATACAGAATGAAGGACATATTGCAGGTCTGATACACTGTTTTGTTTTGCTTGTCTCTTAAAGTGCTAAATACATGTCATATTGATAAAGTTTAACTCATTTGCTTTCCGTAAGTGAAGATCTAGAGAACTTGGGGAACAACACCAGGAAATCAGCGGTGACCAGAATATGAGAAATTACATGCAGCTTAAAATGGCAGAAACAGATTACAGTGGACGACTTACAGAAGTCCTAAACCCTGTGAGAAGGATCACTGATGTGAGTGGAAAAGAAAAGAAACTAGAAAAAGTTGCATTTCCTGTGAAAATGCAGAGTGAATGCCGTGTAGCAGAAATCGTCTTTCCAAAAACAGCTGAAAAAGCAGAACTATCTGCTGAAAGAAACTGAAGGGCCACAGGTAGGAATTGAACCTGCGCCACTTGCTTTCAGGACGCCTGCTCACCCCAGTGAGCTAAACCAGCATTCAGAAGAAGATGAACTATCTGCTGAAAACATGCTGCCATAGACAGGCAAGAAAGCAGCAGATAAACTAAACTAAACAGCCAGCTGATAAACTACAGCTGTGCTGTCTGCTGAAAACATGCTGCCATGGGTAAGATTTGACCTCGCGTCTCCCACTCTCAAAATGCCTACGACATTCACCCAATAATGATAAGAAGAAAAAGAAGAAAGAAAGACAAACAGGAACTCAGTAGGTTGAATGCCTATGACATTCACCCAATAAACCTAGAGGTGTGGGTCCTCAGAGGGCGAGGAAGAGCACATGACATAGATTAAAACAGGCAATCCTTAATCTTGGTGTAGAGGTTTACACTTACAAGGCAAGTCAACCTAATGACTCTATTTCATCTATTCGTTTATTTAAAGATAAATTAAAGATAACAAAGACAGATGACAATAAGACGATTTCACAACAAACAGAGGAACAAACAATAAATAATACAGTCAAGAGGATAGGCTAAGTTGTGTGTATCAACCATGGTTGGCAGTCCTAAGTAATGTTTTCTTTTCTGGGTTTTGGGGGGTTTTGTGAGAATCAGAGTTATTACGATAAACCTTTGGAGGTGTTTGGTATGGTCAGTGAGGATAAGTAATCTTGAAGTACAACAGAGGGGGGCTGCTGAGGACCCTGGGCAGGCATATATCTCCTTTAGTCCCCAGTCCAAAGCCAGAGGCAGCTTTCGATTTTGTGAACAAGTCTTAATGTTACTAAAGCTCATTACAATTTATAAGTGGGATTTGTATTGTGTGCAAGACCTTGAAGTAAATTTTGTTGCATTTTTGTGTTGCATGAAAAGGTATTGATACATATAGATTGCCAGCTGATGTCTAATTGATCATTATTTATCCCTGATGTCTGTTTATCTGTGAGAAAAGCTATTCTGCCATTATGATGTGAAAAAAGGTCAAATAGTTGTGGATCTAATAACTCTAAAGGAGGATCAAAATAAAGTATTTAATCCCACCTTGCTTTTTTCCAAGCTTTTTATTATTATTATTTATGTATGTATTGTGTTGTTGACAAGTTAACTTCTTGTGTTTAACCTGTTGATAAAAACAACTTTAGTCTGGAAACTAAATATCTTTTTTATATAATAATAACAAACCTTGGTGTTCTTAGGGGTTAGCAAAGGTTTTTATCTTGTTATATTTTGCCCTTTTTTCCAATCTGTGTGAAGGAGAGCCTGTTTGAGGCACCAGCCCAACAAGCTAGACTCCAGCTTGTCATCACCAAGCCGATGTGCCGAGCTGTGCAATCAGCTAACAAAGCAGCTGTTCACATGATGCAATCAGCACTCTTCTATGGAATAAAATATTCTTTCTTTTACCAACACAAGCAAACAGTTTACTACATAACAGGTTAGTACATGTGTATCACACCAAAAACATTACAGTTTTTTACATTGCAATATGTCAATATGTCCTTCATTTAACACTGTGAGGAACCTTGGAGTCATTTTTGACCAGGACATGTCCTTCAATGCACATATTAAACAAATATGTAAGACTGCTTTCTTCCATTTGCGCAACATCTCTAAAATTAGAAATATCCTGTCTCAGAGTGATGCTGAAAAACTAGTTCATGCATTTATTACTTCCAGGCTGGACTACTGTAATTCTTTATTATCAGGATGTCCTAAAAACTCACTGAAAAGCCTTCAGCTAATCCAAAATGCTGCAGCAAGAGTCCTGACAGGGACTAGAAAGAGAGAGCAGATTTCTCCTGTTTTGGCTTCCCTTCATTGGCTTCCTGTTAAATCCAGAATTGAATTCAAAATCCTGCTCCTCACATACAAGGTCTTAAATAATCAGGCCCCATCTTATCTTAATGACCTTGTAGTGCCATATCACCCTATTAGAGCACTTCGCTCTCGCTCTGCAGGCCTACTTGTTGTTCCTAGAGTATTTAAAAGTAGAATGGGAGGCAGAGCCTTCAGTTTTCAGGCCCCTCTTCTGTGGAACCAGCTTCCAGTTTGGATTCGGGAGACAGACACTATCTCTACTTTCAAGATTAGGCTTCAAACTTTCCTTTTTGCTAAAGCATATAGTTAGGGCTGGACCAGGTGACCCTGAATCCTCCCTTAGTTATGCTGCAATAGACGTAGGCTGCCGGGGATTCCCATGATGCATTGAGTTTTTCCTTTCCAGTCACCTTTCTCACTCACTATGTGTTAATAGACCTCTCTGCATCGAATTATATCTGTTACTAATCTCTGTCTCTCTTCCACAGCATGTCTTTATCCTGTTTTCCTTCTCTCACCCCAACCAATCACAGCAGATGGCCCCGCCCCTCCCTGAGCCTGGTTCTGCCGGAGGTTTCTTCCTGTTAAAAGGGAGTTTTTCCTTCCCACTGTCGCCAAAGTGCTTGCTCATAGGGGGTCATATGATTGTTGGGCTTTTCTCTGTATTTATTATTGTGCTATCTACTGTACAATATAAAGCGCCTTGAGGCGACTTTTGTTGTGATTTGGCGCTATATAAATAAAATTGAATTGAATTGAATTGAATTGAATATAAATAAAATTGAATTGAAATTGAATTGAATTATAGTTTTTTACCAAAGACGATTTGAAATCTTAACATCCATTAACGTGTCAGCGTTACAGTTCCCTCAATTACATTTGCTTTTACGTTGCTTTTCCTCACATTTAATATGAAGTATTCCAGTCAGTGAGATGATGTGAGGGGGAAAAAGAAGGTCTCCAAAAACTGTGCCATGTCTTCCTCAGAGCCTCCGCTTTTCTTTTTTTTTTTGTCCAAAGCACATTTTGATCTATTTCCTGCAGACACACTGCTGATGCGATTCCCAGTCGTGGTTCAGGAAGAGCCTCAGCTATGTTTGTGGTGTAGTTGTGTATGTAGTAAACTGTTTGGATTTTAATGAATAAAATAGTGCTGATCACGTCAGTGCCACTCAGTGCAGCTGGATCAGTTTCTGACTCCAGATGAACCTGTCACCTGACTCAAGCAGGGTCATTCATGAAGTGTTTTACTAACCCAAACATTTTCCCATTTAAGTGCAGCTAGGCAAACAACATAGAGCCACTACTGCTAAAGAGACAGTGAAAGTGGACAGTATATCTTTAGTTTCTTAACATAAAACTCATTTTTGCAGTTAAGGGCAGCACAAAAGTGATCCCATTAAACACATTTTCAATTTCCTCTGAGTTATCCGTTTCTTTCACTAGTTAGACTGACATTCGTTAGCTATTAGCTGCAACCAACCGACTGAACACATGACGTCACGTTCCCTACTGAAAAAAAATAGGGCTAAAAATGCTTTTAAGTACTTATTTCTTAAATCTAGCCTCACAGAGTTACATCTATGTCAGTTTTTGAGAGCAGGGCTCAGTGGTGTAAATTAGCGTTTATATGTTTAATGCTTATGTCCTCTTTGAGGTTGTGCCAGATTCATTGGCAATCTTTTCTTTTGAGGGCGATCGTGGCTCAAGAGTTAGCAGTTCATCTTGTAATTGGAAGGTTGCTGGTTGTTGTGTCCTTGGGCAAGACACTTCACCCGTTGCTTACTGGTGGTGGTCAGAGGGCCCGGTGGCGCCAGCGTCCGGCAGTCTCGCCTCTGTCAGTGCGCCCCAGGGCAGCTGTGGCTGCAATGTAGCTTGCCATCACCTGTGTGTGTGTGAATGGGTGGATGACTGAATGTGTAAAGTGCTTTGGGTCCTTAGGGACTGAGTAAAGCGCTATACAAATACAGGCCATTTACCATTCTCTACACAGAGATGCTGCAAGAGAGATATGGCACAGAATTCTCCCACAGGTCTCAAGTCGTTAGTCTTTAAAAACCAAAATGTGGAAGATTTACAAATTCACAAACAATATATTAAACTGTTGTCCTTCAGTCTCCTGCAGATGAGAGCTGCAGATGGTTGCCACTGATACAGATGTCACCTAACACTGAAGACACTGTACTGACGGCTCATTAGCACATGTGTCCGTCTGACTGCATGTCTCTCCTAACAGACATGCAACCATATGCACTTGCTCTCAGTGGGCTGTCAGTATCAACACCACATCTTTACCACTTGTTAAGCTGTCACTCATTCTGTAGTAAGGTGTCAAAGTATGTGAGACATCACTGTAATACAGCTCCTAGCAAAAACCTCTGGCAGAACCTGACTGGGGGGGTGGGGGACGTTAGGGGGACGAAAGACACACTGGGAATAAAGCCAGACAGGGTTATGTCGATATTGATTTAATGACACGAAAATGCAGTGGGTGTGCCCAACCCATCAATACGTGTTTTAAGGAAACGTACATATAATGAGACCGGGACTTGGAATTGTCTGTCTGCTTGAAGGTGTCTTTGTAACCTTTCACAAATATTAACACTATTGCAGTTACAGTTTTGACGTTATAGTGGCAAAGAATATTTTGCCTTTCATGTGTCTGATAGGGTGAGACGGTCTGTGGTTCAGTGGACAGTCCTCTTGCTCCTATTTTAAGTTGTGATCCTGTTAACAGCTGGCCCTAACCCTTCCTGTGTCTCCCCTCTCTGTCCCACTAATGGCTCAGGAAAAACTGTGAACTGTGTCCACATAACAATAGCAAACAACTGAGTAAGGAATCGATTTAAATAGGATGGATTGTGAGGTAAATGACTCCTGTATACTAACTGAAGACAACCCACTGCTTGAAATATTCCTACAGTACAAGACTCTAATTTAGGACTTAAGAAATACAGAACTTCCTCTCTTTAGCATACTGTTAGGGTTCAATGTTGAGAGAAGGAATCCATAAATAACCACAGATCCAGGCGTGTGCAATTTAGACGGCATTTTAATGAATACACATGTGTGAGTTCAACAACCCAATCAGTATTGAACTGCTTTACCATATTCAAACAACGGTTTTATAGGGTTAAGATAGTACAGCCCCCTTTTCTGTTGCTAGGCAGATTTAAACAAAGCATACGTCACTCCAAAACCACAATGACTCTTAACATAGTCTAAAACAGAACATCTTCTTCGGGTCAACGCCAGGTGCTTCCTGTCAGCCCGCCTTCGCTGTCGCTTATCTTCTGGGACATCTGGTGCACTTCCTCTAAGTACGTCGGCACAATTCTGCACTTGCAGCAAAAATACATCTTCACTTCTGCCCTACCAAAATAGATCTACTATGGTGTGTATGTGTGTGTGCGTGCACGTGCGGGGGCGCGTGCATGCTGTGTACTGCGTACGTGTCATGACCTCTCACTATTTGTGTCTGTATGTGTGTCTCGCCCTTAAATGCTCTCACATCTCACCCATTACACTTCTGACCTTTCACCAGAACAGAGGCTCATCCTTACATATAATAACCTAACTGGAAATATATATGTAATCTACTGAATAAATGTTTTAATCAAAAGCCTCTACTAAAAGCTTAAATCAAAGATAAATGCATAATAAACACCCTACTCTTTGGCTTGCGCTCACTCTGCTTTCGGTTTCACTTCTGCAAAACCTACAACTTCAAAAGCCTATAACTTCCTGTCTCATTTCGGTTTATAGATTCAACTCAACAGTTTAAAGTGGTTCTTACTGGACCTGTAATAAAGACTAATATGATACCAATATATTTGAACATTTGAATGCAATATCAATACTTCTTGTATACATATGCTTGCTATATGTTTATGATGCAACAGTAATGACAGTAATACCAATAATAACAAAATAATAAATCAAAATAACAAAACATACTACTTCCTTCTCCACAATACATAAGAGAAAAACTGAAACTAATTTAATGGATTAATCCTTTTTGTTAAACTGAAAAAAATCTGTTGTAAATGAGAAACACCTTTTTTTTAGAAAGAAAGGGGCGAACATATCAACACAAAGTTTATGCTGAGGCAGTAACTGAAACTGAATGTTGCGGAATTGGATGGCCCATCATCCAAGAACCTGTTAGTCCCTCATTTGGAGCACTTAGTCACAGCTCCTCAGTGGGAGAGTACATTTCCTATAGTCATCTGTATCTTTAGCACTAAAGTATTATACACACATTGCAGGTGTTTCTGGATTGGGCTTTTGATCTTTGTTCTGTTGGGTAAAACAGCAGAAACAACTCATGACAATCATCAACCCAGAGTAAGTCATTTTAACCTCAAAGCTGCTTTACACTAAAAAATCTGGTTTCAATTATCTCTGTGGTAAATCTTTGCTACACCACAGCGATAAGTACTTAGAAAAGTGATATAATAGAATGACTTTAACAGTCATCAGAACTGTGAGCTCACAGTTTGAAAGGAAATGACCTGCTCAGATTAACACGTTATATTTCTCTTAACACTGCACAGCATGAACACCACCGAGAAAAAACAAATGTGGAATCTAGCAGTCAGTAAGTGAAGGCAAAAAGAAAGTTCTAGTTTGTTTCAGCACCAACAACAGAAACTTCAAAATGTACTGTAGCTTTGCTTAGTTAGATCATTGTGCTATCAGCAGAGATGGCTGAGAAAGAGTCTCCTCCAAACAGAACCTGAAAGGGATTTTCTTTCTTTATGGTCAGGTGATGTGTGGCGTTACCTCTGAATTTGTCAGAGAAGCCGAGAAGGGTGTGGTGCTCTTGGAGAAGCCTGGTATTATTGGAAGCAACGCTAACACGAGTGGAAAAAATGAGGCTCAACCCCGTACCGTGTTGGTCTTTGTTTTACCCACAGGTCAAATGTTACAAATAATAGTAAGTCTCATACATTGTGGCATTGTATGTTTTAGTTAAACACACTTCATTTTTGTACCCAAACAGTTCAAACAGGCCGAAATTCTGTAAGGACTGAAAACATTTTGTAGAATAGCTCGGTGTAAATTGGTTACCAGTAATGTACTGGATGTTAAGTTCCATCGCTTCATACAAATGAGTCAGGTGGTAATTCACTATTGCTAATGCCAAAGGTGTTACATTTTCTTCATCGTTTGTATGTAAGAATATTCAGCAGCACGACTTTGGATAAACTGATGGAGATTTTACAGCACGTAATCCACTCGTATGAATCACCTGCCAAATAAGAAGGGTGTTTGCCACTTAGTCTAACATCCACTGGATTTCTTCTTCCTCGTTCATACATGACAGGTTTTTAATCACTTCAGTGTTGCTAACCCTGTGTGTTGGCAAGGAGGCCCAGGGGTTCCTGCTCTGTGATTATACTGCCTTCAAAGTGTAGCTAATTATGTTAGCGTGGACTGCTAATGCACTGCTTTTAATTTGAATTGCCAGCTTCAGTGAATCATAACGGTTAGTCCTAATTACTGAAGGAGAGGTGGCCATATATCACAGTCATGGTGGCACTAAGGCTGTAAGCTCTGGCACAGCATACCTCACACAGAGTGCCTGGAACAAAGACAGTGAGAGAGTACTTACTAAAATACTGGAATATACATTTATTTATATCCTCTGTCAGTAATGTTTATCTTGTACCCGTGCCAAGGAAACAGTCAGAATGGATCACGCAGCACAGAAAGGGGAGTAGCTCACTGAGTCATATGACTGATCCAACATCTACGACATGAGTCATGTGACTGATCGAATCTCAACAACATGTTTTAGAAATACAGCAGTCAAAATCTGCCTCTGACCTGCATCACCCACCTCTCCCTTTGCTTCATTCAGAGCAGCTGCTTCCACTAGAGGGCACTGTTGAAACATAACTATGGGTGTGGTCTCCTTTAAATGAGACTTTCACTCTTCTATTCCTGAGACTTTTATATTCTCCTGTTGGTAATTTTCAGTCCTGTTTATCGTCTGCCCTGAGTTGTCTTCCACTGCTGCTTCCACCTGAACTCAGTCTGCTGATCACTCACCCCACTGTCACTTAGTTTCTTGTCACTCTGATAATGTTGTCAAGATTTCCAGTGTTTGTTTGTGTTTCCCACCCCCACTCCCCCTATTAACTCTTCCTTGTTAACTTGGCCAGGCTTCCTGTTATAACCACTTCCTGTTTCAGATATTTCCTGGTGTTGCTCCCAAACTGATTTACACTACAAGAGAAACTGACTCATTCTGGCTAAGATGATACACGATCAATATAACTAAACGTGGTTATTAAAATGATTTTTCTCACGGTATCTTTTTGAAATACCTATGGCTCTGTCATGTAATGATTTATACATTTGCTTAGCAGGCAAACGGTTGCTGGTTCAATTGCAGCCAGAGACACAAATCCCTTTGGGGTTGCGTCAGAAAGGACATCTGGTATAAAACTCTGCCAAACCAAATATGCAGAGGATCCCACTGTGACAAGAGAGCAGCTGACAGCAGCTTTGTGTGGGTATTCCAAGCTCTCAAAGAGATTCCCATTTCAATAGCTGGACTTGTATCAGCGTCTCAAAGGCCAAGAAGAAATAGCCTAAGTTTGAAAAGGAAGATGTGACGCAGTTACTCAATATATTTCTTGTCGTCAGTAAAGTTTAGTAGTGGATGAAAGAACCGTTTTTGCTTTTTATGTAAAGTTTCAGGTTTGCTGAAACTGAAATTGTGAAAGCTGAAATCGTCCCGTGAGTTGTAGATGCTGTGAACCATCTTTACATCTAAAACTTCTGCCTCTCAATAGTGCAAATTTTTTACTCAGTCATGTTACTGACCTGTTGCCAGTTAAGCAAATTCATTTTTTATGAGTTCTTTTATTGCTAAATCCCAAAATCTTTTTAGTAGTGCTGTCAATAGATTTAAAAAAGTTAACTAATTAATCGCAGGATCTTCTGTAATTAATCGTGATTAATCACAATTACTTGATCAGTAGCCTTACATTTTTTCAACTTTATATTTAAGCTTGTAACAGACATTTATGCAATATAATGAAGTAAATGCAGAATAAACACAAAGAATTTTAAATGCTTAAATTCAAAGAGAATTTGAATAGTTCTTCAATCTTTGAACACAGGTTCTCTCCTGTGAAATACAACTTTTTAAAAAATCTATATACTAATAGGTGAGTATAAACTAATAAATATATATATATATAATATTAGTGCTGTCAAGCAATATTAGTGGGTTTTGTTCTTTATTAATGGCATTTCATTTTGCATAAGCAAACAGACTCGAGAAAAAAGAGAAAATATCCGCACTTAACATGTTTATTGAACATGTTGAACATTCATGTTAACAAAAACTCTGTAAACATTTACCCACTCTCTCTCTGTCACTCTTGGGGAGGCACTTCAAGTCCTTGAAACGAGGAACCAAACCTATGTAAAGCACGTGTTCTCAGCGATATTAACAGGTCTGCAGTTTGTTGCAATCGGCCATAGGAAATGAATGGGAATGGATTGCTAAATTAGCACTTTATGCTAGCAAGCTTATCAACATGCATCCATAAAACTGGTGCAGCACACAGACACACACATCCTAGAATATTTCAAAGCAGAAACAGAGGCAGAGCCTTCAGCATTCAGGCACCACTTTTAGGGCTGCATAAATATTGAATAACAATATTAAAATGTGTTATTTCGTGTTATACTCGATTATTTCCTGTGTGATTAATACACTGTTTCTTGCAATATTTTTCTTGTTGCTTTAGTCGTGGGGGCTCCGTGGCATCATCTAGTATGTGTGACTACCGATAATGCTACATACGTTCCATATTTTTTCATTTTTGATTATTTAAGTGTAAAACATATGAGGTGATTATATAAACTATTCCCTAAATTTACAGAAACTGCACCATATTGTGATGTATATTGTTATTGGGATATGAAATGATTTTTAACGTCATATCACACTCTGATCTGTCAAATCCGGTCCCAGTTTGAAAAAATCCTCCATTAGTTACTGCAGTAGGCTGTTGGAGGCTTCCCATGATCCACTGGCCATTTCTTGTTAAACAACCTTTTCACTCACTATGTGTTTATACACCTACACTAACTGGCATGATGTCTCTCTCTCTCTGTCCTATCTCCACCTTCACCACAACTGATCACAGCACATCGCTTTCCTTCCCTGATCCTGGTTCTGTAAGAGGTTACTTCCTGGTAAAAGGGAGGTTACTTCCTGCTCACCGTTGCCGAGTGCTTCGTCAAAGCGGTTTGTGAACTTCTGAGATTTTCTCTGTGTTATTGCAGAGGTTCCTACCTCACAGTATGAAGCACCTCGAGGCTACTGTTGTGATTTGGAGCTGCATAAATCAAACTGAATTGAAGTTATCACTCGCGTCAGTCACATTCTGACAGTGAGCACATAGTTTCACAGCTTTGGACCCATCTTTGAGCGCCTGCTTCAGGAACTGCAGTTTTTGACACTTTGACGGGACAGATTGGAATTAGGTTTCCTCCTTTTTAGAGGACTGGCTCATAGACCCCTTTGTGCTGTGCTTTTAAAACTTTTATAGTGAGCGCTACATAAAATAAGAAAATGTGCACAGGTGCTAAGACAGACACGTTTCATTGGTCTTACTGACAATCAGGAGTCTGTTTATGGATTTTACATATTGATCAGAATAAGTGCAAGATATTGATCACAGGATTTCTCAAATGTGGTTGATTGTGACCTCTGAAGCGTCTGTACTCCTTCCTCTGCAGTCATTTTTCATTTCTGCATCACATACTTGACCTGTGACCTCTCTAATATTGTTACTTCCTCTTTCCTTAAGAGCCTTTCTGTCTTCTGTTAGACTCCTTTTGTTGTGCCTCCATGTACCCCTGTGCTGCCCTTTCTTCACACACTTCACCTCTTTTCATTTTCAATTTCATGTTCTGTCTGGTATCAGGTTTATTTTTCATTCTAATTGTGATATTCTCTCCGTTCTAAGCCCCCAGCTACTGAAGCAGACATTATAACACATGACTGAATACTGCATTGCCACCTAACACTGAAATTAATATTGGATGGTGTTTATTAGACTAATCTGTGACCCGATCATCACCTTGTGACTTTTTCGATTCACTCGCTGTAAAATAAGCTGGCAAATTGCCCAAATTACCAAAATGCAAAGTGCTTGCTGTTCTACTTTGTCAAGTTAATAGAACTGAGTCTTTACCTCTGATCTTGACCCATAACTAATTTTCTGCAACAGCTCACTTGATTTCTTCTAAGTTTCCCGAGCTGCTGATGTTATCCTGACTCATAACCATTCGCCTTGCTTTCTTGCTAATCTCAGTCTCCCTGTATGATCGATGAAACGTCCTCCTTCATCAGTCTTTGAGACTTAATAAACCTTTCTGTTTTTATAGCTCACTGTCTTCCTTGTTCTTCTCTTTTTTATGTCTTTCCCTCTACTCATCATTATAAGGTAAGCAACTGCAGTACAGCCCAAATCGTGGCTCTCCACCTCAAAGAAAGAAGCTAGTGTGGATAGATTCACCAGGGGTGGGAAATAAATGGGGTGAAAGGTTTTCCACTGATTTTACACATAAAAGTGAATTTTCTAGTCAAGGGAGAACTACTATGGCTTTGGCTGAGAAATGCTCTAATCGTTAAAATATTATCATAACAATAATTATCATTATCAGAGAAATATGGTTATTATTTTGATGAACTTCAAAGTGTAACAAAAGATTCAGATCATGCTACTAATACAGCTGCTAAATATACACCAGTGGACGGGGTCAGCAGCAATTACAAATGTTTAAAGTATTCACAGTGAAGATGATTATGTACAACTGGAAAACAACTGCCAACATTCCCAGGAGTGGACCTCCAGCAGCATCTTCATCTGAAGGTCAGACTGTGCAACGTGGCACCAAAGTGAAGATGTCTGACCATAATGCACAAAAACCAAACAAAGCACATCAGCACAACGATGACTGAGGCTTTTCTGCCGTTATAGGACCTGGGCACTTTAGAGTCATTGAGCTGCCCATCAACTTCTTACTAACATACTCCAGAGTTAAACACCAGGCTATCAGTCCAAGAGCAGAACTGGGACCTATATTGGATAACCCCCCCCAACCACTGAGTTTTGGTATCGACAGTTTGCTGGGGATTAAAGTCCAGAATGCCTTCAACTGCTGAGGTAATGCTGCATTTAGTATTGAGCCAGGATTCCTCTGCATTTTGAGAGACTGATGAAGTCAGACAGAAAACACCTGTTTCAGTTCAATGATGATAAATTGTGTGTCTGTTGAATCATAGCATGTATTTTCACAGGTCTGCATCGGTCCACAGCACTCTGACCAATATTGGAACTGATTATTCACAATTATATTTTCTTTGTAATTCCAGTGTCTAGTATTTAGAATAGTTCAAAAGCTTGTTTTCAAACCAGCACTATATCACCTTTTTACTTTTCATATACGATATATTCAATGTTAGGAATCACAAATTACCCTATGCCGTACATTTCCCTCCAGGGCCCACTAAGCTGCTCGCTGGGAGAGAATATTAGTTTACTTTTAATTAGCATTTTACTCTAATTAGCATCTTACCATTTGCCCCATTATCACTAAAGTCTAATGAACAAAGGCTAATTAGGAATTAATCTGCTTTTCTCTTTTTTTATCCCAACGACCTTTGAACACTCATCTAGGTTGTTTTCTTTTGTTTTTTCAAAAATAAGAGTGTTAGAATATAAGAAAGAGGAAACATAAAACAGAGCTGCAACTCATTTGTACAAAATCTCCGTTATTAAGTTAAGAGCGACCAAAATGTCTGAAAAATGCTTCATGGGATTTTATTATATTTCAAAATATTTTAAGGGCTAAAGAATGAAGTCCATGCATTTTATTAGGTTTTGCTGGTTTAGAGTACAAATATGTTTTTTGTCTGCAGTGATGGTTAATGAATCTCACACACATACTTTGTATATAAGAAAGTAATGAGGAGAAGACAGTTTAATGGTTCAGCCCGTTTTAGGTCTTGTTTATTTTGCAGCTGGCCGAAAGAATTGGTCTTTGTTGATCTGACCATGTAATTAGTGACATTTTTAATTATCATCTATGCATGAAAAGGTGATGACACAGTTGCGGGGATAATTACAACTGGTGTTGTAGTCAGAAAGGGTTCAGTGGAGACATAGAAGGCTGCTGTAGGAGTCAAGCAGCTATTTTTCATCTGTAAATACTGAAGCTGTCAGAATTTTAACTTGGTAACTATGCAGCTGCCATCTATTTTGTCTTAGAACATGGTTCTAACAGCACCCGAAATGTATTACAGTACAAATGGTAAATGGCCTGTATTTATATAGCGCTTTACTAGTCCCTAAGGACCCCAAAGCGCTTTACATATCCAGACATCCACCCATTCACACACTGGTGATGGCAAGCTACGTTGTAGCCACAGCCACCCTGGGGCGCACTGACAGAGGCGAGGCTGCCGGACACTGGTGCCACCGGGCCCTCTGACCACCACCAGTAGGCAACGGGTGAAGTGTCTTGCCCAAGGACACAACGACCGAGACTGTCCAAGCTGGGGCTCGAACCGGCAACCTTCCGATTACAAGGTGAACTCCCAACTCTTGAGCCACGATCGCCCTGTGAGTACAAAAACAAATATGAACATAGAGAATCCACTACAAATGTTATAAATAAGAAGAAACAGTGTCATCCATCCGTCCATCTTATTCTGGGGCCAGCAGCCTAAACAGAGAAGCCCAGACCTCCCCCTCCCCCACCACCTCCTTTCAGCCGCTTGTATCCGCGATCTTGTTCTTTCGGTCACTACCTAATATTCGTGACCACAGGTGAGGGTAGAGCGACTGGGAAATTGAGATCTTCCCTTTTACACTGGCGCCAGTGGCCCCTGTGTTTGGCTTTGCCGCTGCTACAGTTCGCTGGAGGCGACAGTGTAGTTTTTCAATGTTGTCACTCGTTATTTGCAATATAATTTTTGCTCATTTGTATCCTGACTTTGCTTCTGCTGCTTTAATTTATGATCGGGATACACTGTTAAACATCAAAGACTCAATGGCGAGCTAGCGTGACAGCTACAGAAAACCTTTTCCTCCTCCTCTGGTGTGTTCCTCACCTGAATGCGTGCTACTGTGCACAACCCGCAGGACTTCCACCCTCAAGAGACGAAAAAGGGGAACGAGGGCCGGTGTTCCAGATTAACTGGCGTCGCAGATTAACAGGCTTTGGTCGAACAGATGTGTGGTAGACTTGCTTTTCAGGAGCCGCTAGCGACAAACCAGCAAAAAAAACGCCAAATGTGTCATCTGTGACACTTGTGAGGTTACCTCAAACACACTCCGTCAGTCTTGTTGCTCTTGAACAACTAAATGTTTAAAAATGTTTAAAAAAACAAAACCCTAAACCAGAATAAACTGAAACATAGAATATAATATTCAAAATAGGATAAGTAAAGAATCAGAACATAGACCATTATACAGATAAATACCAAAATACAACCGAAAATGCTGGGTCAAATGACCCAGAACTGTGACACATAAACCAAGCAAAAACAGGCTGACAGGCAGAACACACAGCATGGGAAGATGGAGATGACGACACAGACAAACGAACACAGACTATGTCTGTGAAGGTTCTCAGTCATCCAGGTCATCGTAGTCAAAGGAGTTAGCAAAGAAAAGCGTCTGGACTTCTTTAAGTTGCTTGAAGACGTTTCACCTCTCATCCGAGAAGCTTCTTCAGTTCTAAGGTCAAATGGCCGAGAGTCCCAGATTTAAACCCAGTGGGAGTATCCCCCCAAGGAGGGACAAAGGACCCCCTGGTGATCCTCTAATCACATGCGCCAAGGTGTGAAACCGGGTGTGGGACCTAATCAGCCAAGGTTTCGGGTGAGCTCATTGTGAAACCTGGCCCCACCTTGTCATGTGAATTCCTGAGGTCAGATGGCCCAGGATGTGAGTGGGCGTTAAGTCGTCTGGGGAGGGAACTCAAAACTGGATTATAGATGGCAGACAGTTGGTGTCGTAAACCACCGCCTCTGTTCAAAGATGGTCGCTCACAGTGGACATAGATGGCTTCTTTCACTCCTCTTTCAAACCATCTGTCCTCTCTGTCCAATATGTGAACATTGGCATCCTCGAAAGAGTGACCTTTATCCTTAAGATGCAGATGGACTCCTTTGATTACGATGACCTGGATGAGTGAGAACCTTCACAGACATATTGCCGTACATTTTGGGAGGAACACCCTTCAACTGGTACGGGAGTATAAAAGGGAATCAAGGAAACTGGCGGATTATAGGAACCACCTTCGTTTCAACCTAAGATGCAGACAAAGCAGAGTTGTTCCTAAGAGCTTGCGCCTTGGATCCACTGTCAGGGGACACAGAGCAGACTTGATTCTACAGAGAGCACAGAATCACCTTTTAAGTGAAAGGATAAGACAGGTCCATTTCACTATAGATGCCCTCCAGATCAAGATCAGCCAGACCTTGCAGGAATTGGAAACCCTTCTACCCTCTCCAATCTTAGAAGAGGTTCACAAGTTTGTGGACAAGGCTCAGCGGGCCCAACACTCTCAAGGAAAAGAAATACAACGCAGGAAATTTCACACCTTGCTTTCAAAAACCCACACTCCTCAGTCTGAAACCACACAACTCAGAGAAGAAAACACACCTGAAGACAGTCGGGAGAAATGGGTAAAGAACTTTTCAGACCAGAATCTCACTGAACCTGAAAAGAGGGTTTTAGCCAAAGGACTCAATTTCGCCATTTCTCCGCAACAGTTGCCCATAGTGGACCTCATCACAGCCACAGAAACGGCCATACGGATTAATAAATTATCACAGACAGAAGCAGAGCAAATCAGGATGAAAGTCTCAGCCACCCTCTCCAGTGCGAAAGTCCCTCTGTCTAACCTCACACTACAAGAAAAGAAGGCCGTCGCTTCTCTGAGCAAAGACCACAACATCACTATATTACCAGCTGATAAGGGAAGGTGCACCGTGGTCCTAAACACAACGGATTACCACACAAAGATCACTACTCTCCTCAGTGACAACAACACCTACGAAGCTTTAAAACGAGACCCCACAAGCAGCTACAAAAAGAAAGTTATAGCCTGCCTTCAAGACCTTGAAAAGGACAAAACCATTGACCGCCTCACATATCACCGCCTTTATCCAGGGGATGCCATACCCTGCATTTATGGACTTCCTAAGATCCACAAGGAAGGGGTCCCACTCAGACCCATAGTCAGTAGCATAAACTCAGCCACTTATAACATTGCGAAACACCTTGCTACCATCCTTGCACCTCTCGTGGGGAACACCCCACACCACATCAAGAACTCCACCGACTTCACCGACAAGGTCCAGAAACTTACCCTGGATCCAGATGAAACCATGGGGTCCTTTGATGTAGTCTCTCTCTTCACTTGCATACCCACCACGGAAGCAGTGGAGACTGTCAGAAAACGACTACAAGAAGACAGCTCCTTGGAAGACAGGACCAACTTCACACCCGACCAGATTTGCACACTGTTAGACCTCTGCCTTACCACAACATACTTCAAATACAACGAAGGCTTCTACAGACAAAAACATGGCTGTGCCATGGGCTCCCCCGTGTCACCTATTGTAGCCAACCTTTACATGGAGGAAGTGGAAAGAAAGGCTCTTGGCTCTTTTAAAGGGAGAGTACCCAGCCACTGGTACAGATATGTAGACGACACCTGGGTCAAAATCAAGACACAAGAAGTGGAATCCTTCACTGCGCACATTAACGCCGTGGATAAAAACATCAAGTTCACCAGGGAAGACACAAAGGATTACTGTTTGCCTTTCCTGGACTGCGCTGTGCACATTGAAGAGAATGGCAACCTCAACATTGAAGTTTACCGGAAGCCCACACACACGGACCAGTACCTCCTCTTTGACTCCCATCACCCTCTGGAACACAAACTTGGAGTAATCAGGACCCTACACCACCGGGCAGAACATGTTCCCTCTAAGCCTGAGGGAAAAAAGAAGGAACACACACATGTAAAGGAAGCACTGAAAACATGTGGTTATCCTAACTGGGCGTTCATAAAGTCAGCAAAGATGCACAGAAAAGAAGATCAGACACCAGCGAGGGAGGATAAGAAAGACAGACGCAACAACGTTGTCATCCCCTATGTAGCCGGTGTATCAGAGAAACTCAGGAGAGTTTTCTCCAAGCACGACATCCCAGTGTACTTCAGACCCAGCAACACACTCAGACACAAACTGGTTCACCCGAAAGACAAAACTCCAAAACACAGACTGAACAATGTGGTGTATGCTGTACAGTGCAGTGAGGAATGCCCAGACCTCTACATTGGAGAGACCAAACAGCCACTTCACAAGCGCATGGCACAACATAGAAGAGCCACCTCCACAGGACAAGACTCAGCAGTCCACCTGCATCTTAAGGATAAAGGTCACTCTTTCGAGGATGCCAATGTTCACATATTGGACAGAGAGGACAGATGGTTTGAAAGAGGAGTGAAAGAAGCCATCTATGTCCACTGTGAGCGACCATCTTTGAACAGAGGCGGTGGTTTACGACACCAACTGTCTGCCATCTATAATCCAGTTTTGAGTTCCCTCCCCAGACGACTTAACGCCCACTCACATCCTGGGCCATCTGACCTCAGGAATTCACATGACAAGGTGGGGCCAGGTTTCACAATGGGCTCACCCGAAACCCTGGCTGATTAGGTCCCACACCCGGTTTCACACCTTGGCGCATGTGATTAGAGGATCACCAGGGGGTCCTTTGTCCCTCCTTGGGGGGACACTCCCACTGGGTTTAAATCTGGGACTCTCGGCCATTTGACCTTAGAACTGAAGAAGCTTCTCGGATGAGAGGTGAAACGTCTTCAAGCAACTTAAAGAAGTCCAGACGCTTTTCTTTGCAAACTCCTTTGAACACAGACTATAAAAAAAAAAAAACAGGAAACACACGAAAGGTACAGACTTGCCACTAAACAGAGTAAGGCACACTGACTGAAACCAGAAAAACAAAATATAACCTCAAAAGAACTGAAACCATGAATAATAACAATAAAGAAATATAATAAAACACAAAACACTGGGTCGGCGACCCAGGCACCTCAACAGTAAGTAGTTTAAGTGTGACCTTATATTAGTGGGAAATATGTCCTTATTGTGTGTGTGTGTGTGTGTGTGTGTGTGTGTGTGTGTGTGTGTGTGTGTGTACATTTTTAAATATGTTTTATAGGAAGAAAATAGCAAGTACTCTACTCCATGACAGAACAGACAGAATAATAGAAAAATGGAAACATCACATTAGATCACAGCAACAGATATCAAATTGGAATGCTGCTGTGCCAGTCACTATCCAGCCTTCAGTTCTTTGTGTGTATTTATGCCCATTCATTTATCTCTTTCAGCTTGTCTGTAGTTCAATCTCCAAGCCTTCTATTTAGGTATCTATACTTGTTCTTCCTGCTGGCCTCTCCTCAATCAATGTATCTGTGCATCTCCCCAGCCCAGCCTGACTCTATTTATCCCTGCCTCTGGCTTTCCATTTTTCTTTTTCTTCCATTAATCCCCTGCATCCTTGAGTGCATTTATATTGCTCACTGGACAGAGATCATTCTCAAAAGCTTTATTCAAGCTGAGGAGTGCTAGCGTTTGTCGTACACTACCATAAACATGTATGTAAAAACATATAGTGAGAGTTTAGCAGGGTAAAGGAAAATGAAAACATATTTTTGACAGTTTTCATCTTTAGGCTCATCTAGGAAGGCTTAGGATAACATGGAAAACATGAGCCACACTTTAAAAAAACAGTCGGCACAACTGGATCAAACAGGGTTTTTTAAAAAGTCTTCATCACCCTGAGTGACTCTCTCTGCTACGTCAGAGCTGTTACAGCTGACAAACTGTCAAGCTGACAAATGGCGCCTGAACTAATTAATTTCTAGTTCTTTTCCTACATGAGTGAAGAGAATCCCAAAGATTCGTGTTCTTCTATGTCCCCAGTTCTTAATCCTGACTGACATTTTGTTATACTGCAAAGGCATCAGAAGAAATCACTGCAGTTGGAAACCACGTTAGTGAATCACACCTTCAAAAAGATTGATTTACAGGTGCTATCTCTGAGCTTTCTTTTTCACCTTCCGACTCTTTTAACTTTCCTAATCTATGTTCCCTTCCTTCTATCATTCCTTCTCTTCTTTCATTCTTTCTCTTTAAAAAACTCTCTGTCACTCCCCAAGATGTTCCCTGGGCTGGATTTTTAATTTATCTCTTTCTCCTCTCATCCTCTCCTATCTTATAATTCTGTTTTTTCTTCATCTGTCCTCTAAATCTTATTTTCATTTCTCCTATGCGACAGAATAATAAATGTTAAACAAACTCGGAGCCTCCAACGCTGTGACCTTTGTCGGTGGGGTGGTGGTGATGGTGGTGGTGGGGAAAGAGGGTCAAATATCTTGTGGTCATTTTATTTCTCTCTGTAATTGTTTTGCCTGTCATTGTAATATTTTTCCATGTCTTTGCAGTTTCACCATCTGTTCTTCATAAAATTATCTCAAAGGTACTTTTGTAGTTTTGTCTTTTTACAATAATTTCACATTTCACTATAGCTGTTTATACACTTTTGTAACAGATTTGCATCTATTTGTACTTTTGTCTGTGAAATTTTTCATCTCTTTGGAGTCAGTCCAAACATCTCTGTGTTCATTTTTCATCTGTTACTTTAATGTTGTTTGAATGTTTACTGTTTCATTCATCATTTGTGGTTGTGTCGTGTGCATTTGCTGCCATTCTAAAATTGTCTTTCGAGTATTTATCAGAGTCTTGTGTTCCTTGGTCATTCGGTAGTGATGGTGGAGTATACAGTTTTTGCTAAATATGAATCAGTCCCTTCAGATCTACTCTTGGAGGCACACTTGATGTTCTCTACTGTGTCAAACAAGATGTTCTTTAATTTGAGTTTCAGTTTGGAGTAGAGGACACCGTTTCGGGCAGTCATATCTGGAGTACAAGTTAAGCAGCGATTGTCTCTGGTGTGAAAAACATTTGCAATGAGTTGTGAGTTTCATGTTTTTGCTTCCCAAAGTTTGTGTTGGTTGGACTCCTCGAATGCCTTAGAATGTAATAAAAGCAGTTCGAATCATCCACAATGCAGGTTATAGGGAACATACAAACTCACTATTTTTGCAGTCTGAAATATTGAAAATTGCCGATCTAGTGAAATTCCAAACAGCACAAATTCTATTCAAAGAAAAAAATAAGGAACTGCCAGCTAATATTCAGAGTATGTTTTCTTTTGAAAGAAGGAAGTTATAATTTAAGGGGTTTTTGTAACTTCAAAACAGGGAAGGTACGTACAAGCTTTTGTGTTTCTGTGCATGGAGTGAAACTAAGGAACAGTTTGAATATGGAATTAAAGTAATGTCCAAACATAAAACAGTTCAAAAAGAGTTACAAAAATATGATCTTCTCGAACTATAAAGAAAAGGAAAATATTGAAATTAAGTGAATGTCTTTATTTAAAAAAAATTCATGATGTGATATTATAGTATATAGTATATCAGAAATCTGTTCACTATTTTTATTACAGATTATATCAGTAAGGAAGCTGACTAAATATTAACTAATAATTTATGGCAAAGTTGTGGGATTAAATAAGTGTGCACTTCTTCCCACTCCCTTTCACATGTAAATGAATTAGAACAGTGGCAATATTGAAGTGTACTGACTTTTGCATAGTATTTTTTTCTCTCTTATTTTCATTACTAAATATACCTGTATATTGTTTACATGTTTAAAATAAATTAACAATAACAAATGTCAATGCTGTGAAATCCCTGTAAATTCTAACCTTGGGAATATATTCATGGTACATAACCCTGTGAATATTGAAGAAAATGACAAGCTTGCTTCTGACCTGATGCACTGCCTACAGGCCTGTTTGATTAACTCATATCACCACTGCTCAGCTTTGCAATAACGGTCAGTTTGATTCAGAGTTCAATGCTTCCATAGTGAAATCACCACTGCAGTCCTGTAAGTAGTCAGATTACTACAGAGGAGTAAAGACAAACTGCACAGTGTAGAATACAGAAAGCTGAACTTGTCTTGTGTTTTGTGGATGTGTGCATTGTCCACTGTGATATGTTTCAACATACTTTTTCAACATTTTTACTCTTCTTTTTTTTTTAAATCAAAGAAAATGAAGAAAGCAGATCAGCCATGGAATACATTCAAGCATGATATGATCCCTAATTAAAAAAGGCCCACTAGTTCATTAAATGAGGACTTCAAGTTGGCAAATGAAATGAATGTGCACAGAAAATACAATGCCATGGGGAACACATATCAGTACCATGAGACTGTGCTCATGCTTGAACACATGTGCTAACACATGACATTCAAGCTGCAGAATGACATGTTTATATATGCCAAGTTGCCGTAGACCCACCTGTAATGAATTCAACAATCAAATCAGCATTGACTGAGTGTGTACGTGTGTGCACATATACATGTACTGAATGGCCTTAAGAGGCTGATATAAATGCGCACGTGCACACACACCAGTTTGTGTTTAATTGGATCTACACCAGCTTGTAATGCTGCTCCAATTCTCTCAAAAATATATATTTACATTTCTGTGAATCAATACCAGCCCACCATGAAAATACTGCATCTACTGCTGTTGGAATGCTCAGCATGTCTGTAGAAGCACCAATCAGAAGTGTAGATGGTGTCGTAGTCGCAAGTTTATATATATGTGCACTTGCACTTACCACTTTATCAGATTTGTTCTGTCAATGATGAAAATCAGCCAATCACTGGGTGAATGGGAATGAAAGGTGATTTTGAACGTGGCATGGTTGCTTGTGCCGGATGGGTTCGTCTCAGTATTTCAGAAACTGCTGATCTGCTGGGATTTTCTGGCACAACTACCCCGAGGGTTTACAGAGGACGTTCCAAAAAGAGAAAATAGCCACTGAGCAGCAGTTCTCCAGGCAAAAACAACTTGTTGATTCCAGAGGTCAGAGTGCTTTGAGCTGATAGGAAGGCAACAGTAACTCAGGTGGAAGAGCATCTTTGAACACACAAAGCGTCAAACCTTGAAGTAGATGGGCTGTGGCAAGAGAAGACCACACCAGGTGCCACTCCTGTCAGCTAACAACAGGAAGCTACATTCTGTACTGAGCCAATAGGAAACTACACTCCCATTTCTTCTTGTTGCATGTTGAAGCAACACTTGGAACCTTGTTAAGATCCAACAATGCAAAATATGATTTTGTGTCATTTTTCAAGTGGTCTTAAACTTTTGATCAGGACTGTATGATTATAACTGATGCACTCCAGTAAGAACGTGAGTGCTTTGCTCATGTTCCCTATTGCATACTGTCAGCTCTCCTGTGATATAGAACTTTTGAGCTGTTGATTTGGAAGTGAACAGAAAAGTATTTTTGGAGTATGTTATCCCAAAAAATCATCATCATCTGCAAAAATGTTAATAATAATGGATACTTTTCATAAATAATGCATAAAAATGCATAAATACTTCCAATGATGTTTAAAATCTGCACAACTGTGCTTTGTATATTTAACATTACCTACCCAAAAGGTTTTATAAGTGGACCAAGGAACCAAGTGAAAAGTTAACCTCTCACTTCTGAAACAGTAACAGTCCCGGGTTTATTGGATGGACAACTGGTAGCAAGAAAGTTTCTTTGAGACTTTATTTCACATCTCCACAACAACCCTCAATACAGGACCCGGTATAGCTGGTGAGGCATGATTGTAGATGCCCCTCAGTTCATAGATCTATGTTTTCTTCCCATTCAGAAAGGCTAAAAGAGCATGCAGATGTTTGAAGTTAGTCATGTAAAAACACAGTAGTTGAATTAGTCGTAATATGCAGATATAATAACTAGCCCTTGGCAGTTGCTGTTCTGTCTATAATAATTTCAGCAAAATGGACATGATAGAAGTTCTTATCAGTTCAGGAGGAAGATTACTGTTACTAATTTGTTACTAATTTAACACCAACATGATTGCGTGCTCAGAAGAGGCACTCCACAAATCAACAAGACCCAGTGGAGATGAGAGATGTTAGAGAGAAGCATGTAAACACAACGTGAGTATATTTTTGACATTGACACACAAAACTATATTGTTATACTGTTATATATTTTTTTAAAGTTGATGTAGTTAGTCCCATCTCTTCAGGCAATCCTTCCTGCAGTCTGGAGTCGTTGCAGTGAAAGAATGGTTTCATTTTGTTCTGTGCCACCTCACAGGATGGAGGGAAGCTGGTTTCTTTGAAAAACTGCTGCTGGCAATAGGACCCCTTAGAAACATTAGCCGATGTGCATTTATAGCACAACAGCTGCTTCCCCGTCTTTAAAGTGCTGCTGTGCGTACAATCGACTTAAACTCTAAACACAATTCATGAGTTAATTTTGTTAGTTGAAATCTATTTGGCATCATACTTCAGCACCTTCAGTGGATAATCAAATTTTGCCATATAAGGTAAAGATGGAGCCAGACTGAATGTTGAATCGATGCCTTTTATAACAGCGTCTCTCTCCAAAGACAGTTGTGATCTTTCCGCAAGTTGCTAACTCTTGTTCTTTTAGATATCCTCGTTTTGATAGCCTGTATCCGTACCACTCTCCTTCCTCAGCTGCTTAAATTTAATTTTCTCCCCCCCGTGTGCCATTTGCCCTCCATCTTTTTCCTTTCATCCATCTCTGTAGCTCCAAGTCTTTCCCCTGCTCCTGTTTACCCCTATCTTACGTCCCTCACCCAGTCCCTTTTGTCCTCTTCTCCTCTGCTTTCTCTCCATTAACCTTTGACCAGCACCGTCTACCGCCAGCTGGATCCTCTCTGATCTCAACAGCGCTGCATTTCACAGTTGTGTGTATGTGTATTTCTAACCTGTTGGGCAGTGATGCAAGGGCAGTCAGTAACAAGGAGGAGACACAGTAGAGATTTTCTCCATTACACTCTGTCACTGAAAGTCTTCTCAGATGGGGATGAGAGAGCAGGTCCAGGTGTTGTTGAAGAGGTTTTGTGTGTGTGTGTATTATGTCACTGCCCCCTAGCGAGTGACTGCAAGAACAGGTAAGAAGAAAATACAGATGTGGCAACAATTGTTGCTAATCTTTCACTTGAAAAACAAAGATTTAAACCAATGCAATCTTTTTCATTGAGGCAATCAAGCACTAACTTTAAATGAGACCTCTGTACCTCAGTTTGTGGTTTCTGTTCAAGATGGTAAAGTGTTGGTGACGTAGACTCTTATGTTTCAATATTCTCACGTTTTTAACGTTTCCACACCCACATGATGCAGCAGAGCTCTACAGCGACGCTGCTGTTCTTTTCTTTGAAAAAAACATCTTTGAAAAATGTTTTCCTTTACTGAATAGATTTCTGCATATTTTTATATTTCTGCTCAAAAACCTGATGTTAAAGCATCACTAGATTTGTTAAAATATCTGATGTTGTGTTAGGTTAGCTTTTTAAAAGAAAACTGAAAATAAACTTTCAAACACTAGTCTGTACAACTGGGCTGATACAACTCAACAACTCACTGGTCTAACTTTTGTTTTGTCTTTCCAAAGAAATTTTTAACAAAAGCTTTGAAATTTGGTTTTTATCACAGAGCATAATTTAATCCTTGTGGCCTGTTTAGGTTTTTTAATGTTTACTAAAAGAAAAACTGTGCGGTTTATTATTTCAACCTCACATTCCTTTCCTTTGGCTCATTTTATGTGACAAACATGTCAAAAAGCAGATTTTGGTTGCTTCACACTATAATCCCTCCTCCCCTGCACATTTATGTAGTGTTCGGATGTACACTGAACCTGCGGGTCATCAAAGTGTGGAGGTGCTATGGTCCATCACTCTGTATTCCTCCTGCATGGCTTGCTGTTATTTGTGTGTGTGCGTATGGTTCCAACATTGTACGTTTCCAGCACCTACATGTCTGCTGCCACGTTCCCAGCCTGTGTTTTGAACGTACTCTGTATTTTCTCACACTGTATCCCAACTTCAAATTAAGGATGGAACAGAGAGTGACAGTCAGTTTGACCACAAGCACAAGCTTAAAAGAAGCCTATCAACAGCCAGCAAGGCCTGAAATGTGTATGGATGTCAACAAATGGTGAACCTGATTGGCCTTCTTGCCCTAATGTCTGCCCATTAGTATTACAAATTGCATTTACTCCTGTCCAGGACATGAAATCAGATTTTTAACTTTTTTCCCAGACGTCATTAAGAAATTAGCCCTTATCAGGAAATGTTCCTGATCTAAATTCTGTTCTAGATCCAGTAGAAAAACAAAACAGATCACTGTTCTAAACACTATTCTACAGGAAGACACAATGTACATAACAATCATCAGTCAAGTCCAAGAAATACAGCAAATCTGTCCCTCGTGTGGTCTACAGACGGACAGGAATCTCTGCTTTTAATCCAGTTTGAAGATGTAAACATCAGTAGTGATCACAAACCTTGCTTCATTTCAATTTGTCCAACATTTTTCCATATATTGGTTCTAAAAAAATAGCAAAAATATTCCAAAGATCAACGATCCAAGTAAACATCACTTAAGTATTTTTTTTTACATGAGTAGGTTTGGCTCTATTGATTTAATGACACAATAATGCTGTTGGTCTACCAGACCCACCAAAAATGTGACCAGCATGCGAAGGGTAAGAAAAGTACATGACAGCAGGAATCGCCTATCTGCTTGAAGACGTCTTTGTAACCTTTGCAAACACAGTTTTGTTATCATAGTGTTTACCCCCGACCCAAATACCTAAATACTTAATATTTTTCTTTTCACCTGCCTCATAGAGTGAGACCACGAATGTGGTTCACGTACTAACGGACAGTCCTCTTAGTGTAGTGGTAAGACCACACACCTTTGGAGCGGAAGTCGTGAGTTCATTTCCCTCCCAGTATCCAGTAAGGGTCCTGGCTCTGCCCCCCATGCCAAACACCAAACCCTGGAATGGCGTAGCTATGTCTGCAGCTCGGACGCGACACATTTCACTGCATGCTGTACTCTGTATGATTGTGTATGTGACCAATAAAGACGGTTTCTCTTTCTCCTACTTTAAGTTTTCAGTTCAGATTCTGTTCACAGCTAACCCTGACCCTTCCTGCCTCGTCCCCTCTCTGTCCCCACTGTGAACTGTGTCCACATAGCAAACAACTGAGTAAGGAATGAAGTAGGACTGATTGTAAGGTAAATTATAATACTAACTGAAGACAACCCTCTGCTTGAAATATTTCTACATGACACTACTTTAGGACAGGGGTGTTTTTAGCCCCCAAAGCTAAATCAAAGCACCCCCAAATATTTCTTACTTTTTGACAATATCTGCTGTTTGTGTGATACACTACTAAAAATATAAAAAGCATACAGTACTTGGTTGAGACGTAATATTTTAACAACAAAAGTATAGATATCCCCCCCACCCCCAAAATGGTTTGTTCCAGCTCGCCTCTCCCCTGCTCTGGCTCTAGCGCCATTGCTGCCAGAGCGATGGTAAGTGCTTGGCTTAAAACAGGACATATTAGCTGCATTTAACCTTCAGTTACTCTTTATAGAGTTCGATAGGAGTCAGACCATGTTTCCTTTTAGCTGAAAAACATTACACCAGGTAACCTGCAGTGTGGGAAACATGTTTTCCGACTATGTTTGCTACCCTACAATCCGTCCTGCTCTGTAGTAAAATCAGCGACATTTGACCGTCCTGTTGCTCCCATTGAAATGTATACAGCCTATTTAAAATCTAAAACTTAACATTGTCCGTAGCCTACTGTTGTTACCACTGTCCTGTTTGAAATGGAAGGAGAGAAACTGCTTATTTTCTCATATGTGCCGATATTAAACCCAAGGTACTAACTAGCTAACTGACTGAATGCCCATTAACCTTATAGCTCTTATTTTTTTGTGTGTGTGTGTGTGTGTGTGTGTGTGTGTGTGTGTGTGTGTGTGTGTGTGTGTGTGTGTGTGTGTGTGTGTGTGTGTGTGTGTGTGCGCGCGCACGCACGCAGAGAGACAGCCAGGTTCATAATGGATATGCCTTTTGGTTGAAAGTACACTGAGAGAGGACTTTTCGTTAGTGATCTTAATAGTATTTTTTTTTCATATTAATGTAATTTTTTCATCTAATTGAATTCAATCTATTTGTGTATGATTGTCAGTCCAAAGAGGGAGAGAGGAAAGAGGGGAACATGAGGAGAAAGTACAAGGTCAGGAAGAACCAGGTAAGAAAACACACAGGGAACAGTGACAGGCAAAACAAACTGTTAACCTGCTTGAGAGAGTTGACCACCAAAAGTGATTTGCCAACCTCCAGGTGGGCGACACAGGTTAAAATGAAAGAAAAAAATCTGCCATACAGCCGTAGTAGTATCTGCAGTAAAGATCTTTTTATACATAGTATACATTGTACCATAAGCAAAGTTGCCTCCATTTTTATGATTTTTTTATATTCATATTTTGTACATTTCAAGGACTCTCCTATTTTTGGGGTGCATTTTTTATGTATCTGTATTATATTATACATACACAATAAAAGTGAATCTCTGTCCAAAAAACACACTCAGTTTACTTTTTACTCACTATGAGCATCATTAACAAATTTTCGACGTGTGGGACTAATAAAGGTTATCTTATCTTATTCTATTCATTATTCTCCCCCAGTAATTAAGGTTAGAATATGCATTTTTTCCCCAATCCATTCTTCTTTTGCAGCATTTAAATAACCTTGATCAGATTTGATGGTTTTGTTACAGACTTTTCAAAAAGTGTTTTGCTTTTCTTTCACAAATGCGGGGATTAAATTGTGTTAAAATGTACAAAACAGTGATGTCATGTTTTGTGACGAGGACGCAGGCACAGAGAGACTTGATGAATTTAACGATCTTATGATTTAATAAAGAAATTTGCAGACTTGCACAGAGATGGTAAAATTATGATGACTGATAACGGAGACGAAGACAACAGACGATGAGGACAGGGAGGAACAGGGGTTTAAATGCACCGAGGAGACAGAGAACTTTTTTTTTGTCAAACTGAAAAAAATAGTTGTGATTGATAAACACTTTCTAGAAGGAAAAGTGTGAAATTTTAATTAGGCATAAAGGACTTTTCAAATTAACTCTCTTACACTGTAAAAAAAGTCAGTAAAATATACAGCAAAACACCATCAAATTCCAACGGTAATGGAGCGTAAAACCAAAAACTTCCTTTTACTGTATTAAATAGATTGAATAACCGTTAATTGTGAGACTGGATAAAACTTTGTTTTTAACTGTGATAAAATGTTGAAATTATAAATACTGTCTGTGAAAACAAATAAATATGCATACATTTTACAATTAAATATTGTAATGTTGAAAATGTCTGAAAAACTTAGATTTTACGGTATTATTTGAGTAAAACTACATCTTTTCGGGTTGTACACATTGGAATTCACAGTATAAAGCTGTAGATTTTTAAGCAAACAAAAACATTCATTTTTACAGAAGCAAGATGTTAAACAATAGGGTCCACCGTAATAATACAACCAGTAAATACCATTTTTTTAAAAAGAAAAAAAAAAAGCAAATATCAGCAGTGAAAGACAATAAAATTGATAGTATTTTTTTTATTTTAAAATTCAGATACTGATATACAGATTAAAAGTTAGGCCTGCAGTATATCATTGTTAACCTTCTGATAAAAAAATCAACAGCAAAAGAAGATGTTAAAAATAAAGTTTATGGTTGTGAATAAAATTGATTTCAATAATCTTTTTTAATTATTATTTTAAAACAACTTTATGTTGTTGTGTTTCACGCCATATTATCAGACCACCTTAAGTGGGTCCGCCTTAAATTTTGAGTTTGTGTGATCGCTGTTGATTGGTAGCTAAACTGCTGGTAAACTATGTACAGACGTTTTACGTTCGAATTGCAGAGAAAAAAAAATTCTGGTAGCAACATTGTGCAGTATGAGCGAACCATTTCACCAAAAAAGGGGAAGCAAGGCAAGACGTGGCTGCAGCGTTCTGCAGACGTGACTTCTGATCAAATTCGAACCTCCTAAAGAAACAAAGAGCGACATTACATTGCGGGATGACGTCACCTGAAAATGACCAATAGCGCGGCGCGCTGCTGAGCTGTGTGCCAACCGCTCTTTTTTTCATGCAGGAGACTCAAGTTGGCTTCGCTAACGGACACAGTTTTGAACTCGTATATTAGCGCCATTTATTGCTGCTTGGACCACAGCATCTTCGGAATTTGTAGACATCCTGGCAGCTTACAATTAGTTCGAGGTGAGTACATGCAACTTCAAGTTATCTCTGTTATAAAAATCCACCAGCCCAGCGTTTATAGATAATTTTAGCAGTTTTTTATGAGTGAGGTTGTGAATTTAGTTAGCATTTGTGAGTTGAGTTAGCATTACTGTCAGGAGGGAAGCATTGCTCTGGATTAGTTTCTGTGTTTAGCGTGCTTAATTTGCTAGGGAGGAATTACCAAAGTACATGGAGTTATGTTAACCTGTAATTTCTGTGGTAAGGTAGTTCAGTCATCAAGGGGCTACGTGCTTCATTGTAAACTGCATCGGAATGAGCCACGTTGTTTCTTTCGGTGTATTGAAGCAGGCTGCTAGCAGACATACACCAGGTATGGCGCGTTTAAGGCTCATTTTTACCGAAGACACTCTGCCCCCACCCATGTCACTGGTGTGGCGGTGGTTTCTTCGTTTACATGTGCAATGTGTGAACGTCAGTGTCAGAACTCTCTCTTTATGATTAAAAAGGTTTGTTTTGTTCCTGCCCTTTTCAGACACTGAATTTGAGCAGAAACCATAAGGATACTCAAAGGACCTGTGACTCTCAGGAAATGGTGAGATTTCAGGTCATAATCTTTTTTTCTTTTTTTTTCCATTCAATTCATTTTCCTTTTTCCCTTTACAATATTGCTGTTTTGTTTTTGTAAACAGCATCAAATGAGAGGGACAGATGAAACAGTTTCAAGACAATGGCAGGAAAAACATGCTGAAGATTGAAACAAACCTTGGCTGGAAATATTTGGTATGTGTTTTACCGTAAATCAAATTGTTGAAAAACATTCAGCTACACTGCAACACAGGGAAACTTGATTTGCACTTATTTTGTTACTTTAATTTCTTGTCTCATTATTTTTGTCAGTTATTATTGTTTATGGTGTATGCCCTTCTTGTTTTCTTTCTGAATGCAGAAGGTATCTAGCCAGTCCACAATGAAAGCTTCGTTGCACCCCATGAGTCTTCTGGCAGAAATGATGGCGCCTGTATTCTTTGGTTTCCCTAAACATCACACCCTGCCTGTTTATACGAGGCTCTTCAATTAAGTCTGCACCCAAAGATTCAATAAGAGGTAAGCAGTGGTATTATTCAAGTTTTGCTAAAGAAAGATGGACAGGAGACACTAATCTTAATCAGCCGAGCTCAGGTTCATGTCCAGGTGAGCAGTTTCATACGCTATAAAATGTAGATTGAATGATAGGTCTCATCACCATGCATTCAGCCATTAACTTCAAGTTCTATGATAAATCAATAGGAAACTTAAATACGTTTTCCAACAAATTATGATTGTGATTAGGGCTGCGTTGTCTACAGGGAGTGCAGAATTATTAGGCAAGTTGTATTTTTGAGGAATAATTTTATTATTGAACAACAACCATGTTCTCAATGAACCCAAAAAACTCATTAATATCAAAGCTGAATGTTTTTGGAAGTTGTTTTTAGTTTTAGCTATTTTAGGGGGATATCTGTGTGTGCAGGTGACTATTACTGTGCATAATTATTAGGCAACTTAACAAAAAACAAATATATACCCATTTCAATTATTTATTTTTACCAGTGAAACCAATATAACATCTCCACATTCACAAATATACATTTCTGACATTCAAAAACAAAACAAAAACAAATCAGCCACCAATATAGCCACCTTTCTTTGCAAGGACACTCAAAAGCCTGCCATCCATGGATTCTGTCAGTGTTTTGATCTGTTCACCATCAACATTGCGTGCAGCAGCAACTACAGCCTCCCAGACACTGTTCAGAGAGGTGTACCGTTTTCCCTCCTTGTAAATCTCACATTTGATGATGGACCACAGGAGCTCAATGGGGTTCAGAACAAGGAGGCCATGTCATTGGTTTTTCTTCTTTTATACCCTTTCTTGAGTACTTGGACGCGTGTGATGGAGCATTGTCCTGCATGAAAATCATGTTTTTCTTGAAGGATGCAGACTTCTTCCTGTACCACTGCTTGAAGAAGGTGTCTTCCAGAAACTGGCAGTAGGACTGGGAGTTGAGCTTGACTCCATCCTCAACCCGAAAAGGCCCCACAAGCTCATCTTTGATGATACCAGCCCAAACCAGTACTCCACCTCCACCTTGCTGGCGTCTGAGTCGGACTGGAGCTCTCTGCCCTTTACCAATCCAGCCACGGGCCCATCCATCTGGCCCATCAAGACTCACTCTCATTTCATCAGTCCATAAAACCTTAGAAAAATCAGTCTTGAGATATTTCTTGGCCCAGTCTTGACGTTTCAGCTTGTGTGTCTTGTTCAGTGGTGGTCGTCTTTCAGCCTTTCTTACCTTGGCCAGGTCTCTGAGTATTGCACACCTTGTGCTTTTGGGCACTCCAGTGATGTTGCAGCTCTGAAATATGGCCAAACTGGTGGCAAGTGGCATCTTGGCAGCTGCACGCTTGACTTTTCTCAGTTCATGGGCAGTTATTTTGCGCCTTGGTTTTTCCACACGCTTCTTGTGACCCTGTTGACTATTTTGAATGAAACGCTTGATTGTTCGATGATCACGCTTCAGAAGCTTTGCAATTTTAAGACTGCTGCATCCCTCTGCAAGATATCTCACTATTTTTGACTTTTCAGAGCGTGTCAAGTCCTTCTTTTGACCCATTTTGCCAAAGGAAAGGAAGTTGCCTAATAATTATGCACACCTGATATAGGGTGTTGATGTCATTAGACCACACCCCTTCTCATTACAGAGATGCACATCACCTAATATGCTTAATTGGTAGTAGGCTTTCGAGCCTATACAGCTTGGAGTAAGACAACATGCATGAAGAGGATGATCTGGACAAAACACTCATTTGCCTAATAATTCTGCACTCCCTGTATGTATCACTTTTACATAAGTAGATTTAAAGGATAACTATTGCCAAAACGCAACCTGGGCTGTTTTTTTTTTTTTTACTGTATCGATTTTGATGCGCTCAAATTTATGCCCCGGCCCCCTAGTATTCCCATTCACTGGCTATTGACCACAAAACAAAATCACGGTCAATCTCAAAAACGGCTCGTTTGTCGTAATTATGCTTTTAGATATATGTTTGTCTCATTTACAGTTAAAAAAAAAAAAAACAGCCCAGGTTGCATTTTGACAATAGCTATCCTTTAAGAACTGTATATTTTACACTTAAGAAATCATTTATCATTAGATCTGTTTTTGGCAGCACGTTTTGTTCATTTCTGTGCATTTTGCTCAAGCGCTGATCAAACTTTGTCCATTTTTTGCTGCAGAGGGGATCCTGCCAGTCCAAAGTGAACTCCTGATGGACATTGAAGTACTCCTGCAGAGCTTGTATCTTCGACACCATGCGCATTAGAAACTCCACTGAGTCCTTTCCTTCACCAAGGCAGGACCCAGTGACTCATTACTGTTGATAGGTCAGGGGCAGGTAATATTTTGTTTCATGTTTATTCATTACTCCATGGATTACCAGCCATATATATGGACACATGCTGTATTCTCAAGATCTATGCTGTTTTGTAGGAATAGTGAAAATGATATGTTTAGTCTGTTTTCAAATGGTATGTCAAATTTTCTCATTGTTTATCAGTAATATTCACTACCTTGGTTATATATGAGCATCTTTAGATTTTTCTATATTTAGCGGTTGCAAATGTAAAATGTACGGTAAACCATTTATGTTCCTCATATTGTACTGTATTTTTAGCGGTAAAATACCGGCAGCTGTGGTTGCCAGGAATTTACCGTAAAATGTATCTGGTCAAAATAAAATGCTGTAATTTGTTATACAATTTCACTGTGTTTTTTACTGTCAAAGGTTTTAATAAGGTTGAACATATTTCTGTTATTTTTACAGTTATTTACAATAGTAGGGTCTATCCTATTACTGTTAAATTAACAACAAATTGCTGTAAATATTATATTATAACTTTTTTTTTTTTACTGCAAATATCCGTAAAAAGCTATGGAAAGTTGCATTTTTTACATTAAATTGCTGTATAATTGACAAATATATTTGTTTTTTTCTATCATGATTTTGGTAAAATAATACGTTGTCTACCTTAAAATTTAGGGTTACAAAACCAGTATACCGTATTGTCTTTTACAGATCCCACATTTTTTTCCACGGTATATTCCTGGCAACCACAGCTGCCGGTATTTTACCGTAAATTTGACAGTTTTTTTTTTTTTGTTTTTTTTTTTTGTTTTTTTTTTTTATACAGTGTACATACAGTTGTTCTATTATAATATTTCCATAGACAAACATTTCATATTCAATGTAGATGTCAGTGTAACCCCAACCTTGGCCCTAACCAAGTCACTGGCCCCCAGGTCGATGTACAATTAAAAAGAGCCAAGTCCATAATTATTCATGCCCCTGGCAAATTTTGACTTAACGAATAAATGTAAATAAAAGCTGAAAATATTTGTTTTTCTCCACAATGATGCCTCTGATACATCGTTTTATTAAGATGGCGCGGTCACGTCCAGACGCCTTCCTGACCGCTCCGCTCCGACTATGCACCTTTTTAGTTTACTTATTTTTTGCTCTGGTTTACATGCCAAAATCTTCTAGTTTTATAGTCTACGACAGCAGATCATTTGTAAACATCGGTGACAAGGTTGCACATTTAATCTTGGACACTTAAACCCGACCCATCCTGGCCGCCAGAGATACTACGTGGAGAACAACAAAGGATGGGCTGCTCATCCGAGGCATAGAACAAAGAAGCGCCAGGGGAAACGCGCTGGCGTTCGGAGCAGACTGAGACACCACACGCACCACTGCCCAGCATCCTACTGGCCAACGTACAATCGCTGGAGAACAAGCTCAATGACCTAAGACCAAGAGTCACCTTCCAACGTGACATGAGGGACTGCAGCATTCTGTGCTTCACGAGACATGGCTGACCCCCACCGTGCCGGACCAGGCCGTAACTCCGTCGGATTCGTTCTTTGTGCTCCGCGCGGACAGAACGGCAGAGTCAAACAAAACCAAAGGTGGAGGAGTGTGTTTCATGGTAAACAAAGTGGTTTGATGCCAGGAGCATTTCTACTCGTTCCAGCGGCTGCTCGCCACATCTGGAATTCCTGAGCAGTAAGTGCCGCCCTTTCTATCTGCCCCGTGAGTTCACCTCGGTCATCGCCACAGTGGTCTACATCCCACCCAAGTGGACACAGGTATGGCTTTGTCCGAACTACATGATGTGCTGAGTTTGCTTCAAAACAAGGACCCGGGCGCAGCCCTCATTGTAGCAGGAGACTTTAATAAAGCGAACCTCGGACTAGTCACGCCGAACTTTTACCAGCATGTCTCGTGTCTGACAAGGGGGGAGTCGAATTTTGGACCACTGCTACACGCCATGTTACAGCAGCTCATGAGTGAGTGAACACGGTGCCATAAAAGTACTTTAGAAGTACATTTTTCCAAACACTTCCATTTATTTAAACTTACTTGAGTGGAGTTAGGGGTTGCCACCTTAGCATGCAGTCAAGTTCTACAGGGTCTTGCTAATGACCTGCTAATTGTATTCAGGTGTGTTGCAGTATGGACGCATGGACAAGTTTCAGGACACCGGCCCTCGAGGACTGGAGTGTGAGAGCCCTGATCTATGGGTGTGACAAGTAAGCCTGTGCAGAAGTGACTTAAACCTGCACTATTTCACGTCCAGCTGGGAGTTAGTCTTACAAAAATAACTCTGGCTGTACTGAAGTCTAAATGACCATACCTCTGAACTGATTTATCACATCAATAGGCATTTACTTCTTTTTGTATGAGTCTTTGGTATTAATAAATTGTTCACATTCTTCTTTACCATTCATTTAAAAGAAATTGTCCCAAAAATAACTTAACTTTCACCTTATTACAACTGAGATATCCCCCAGCCTTTCCAACCTGAACAGGCCAAGTGGAAGGAGCTGGCTGGATGGATGACAAGTTACGATGACAACAAAATAAACAAGACTGTGTGGTCAAGATGGCAAAGTTGAGCCTTAATAATAACTCCATCCATCTTTTACGTGGTCCACAGTTCAGGTGTAATTGAGATTGTTCTACTGTACTGCAGTTTAAGATTGAGTTACACTCAGGAAACAACACCCTTCAGTTGTGACCAGCGGGGGTTAGAACTGACTTCACTGGTTAGCACTAGTTGTACTCGCTCATTTACCCAGAAAGTTATTATGGTTGTGTGGCAGCACCAGGTGGAAATAAAATACTCTTCACAGTTTTAAAAGACAACGCCACCCTGGGAATTTCACCCAGAGAATACTGGAAGTAACACTAAAACACCAAAAAGGCACTTAGGTTCGCTATACTCAGTACAGAGACGAGGTTCAATGATAAGTTGACAATTTATTAATAATTATTTAAAACACCGTATAAAAGCACAATCATAAATAGCCATGTACAAATATGCTTAAAAAGGTATTCATAGCTGAGGCTTACCAGTGGAGGGGCAGGGATGCCACACACAAACTAAAAAAAAGAAAACACACCAAGACACGTGCAGCACACTATCACACACTCACACTAATAAACTAAACAAGGCAGGTGTGTACACGCAAAGGATTCCACCACCAAGGCACCCTAGTCTCCTCCACGTCGGCGCTCCGCATCTGAATAAAAGAAACAAAGAAAATTTTAATATATTACAACAAACTAGTGTGTAGCGCTGGGGGATAACCCAACTGCAGGACCACACTGGTAATCTGCAGCTAGAAAAAAGGGCCTCCCACCAGTGGCGTAACAAAAATCCAAACTACAAATCAAACAACAGTAAAACAACATACAATCTGGATAAAACTCTAAAATATGGAGCAAACGGAATCGCCGTATTGCTCCAACTTGCCGTCTGCACGACTATAAGTTAATTATCCAGTCCGTCAATCAGTATGCACGCCAGCCGACCCGCGTGGCATGAATATGGCTGTTGTCCACGCCGACGTCCACTTTAAAGGCTGGCAGCAGTAGGAAAGAAACTTCGCAGCCGGAACAGACAGCAAAAACAAAGCAAAGCAAAGCAGCACCTCGGTTCGCGTAGCGTGGCGTAAAACTAAGGCCCACACTTCCTGCAAAGCATAATAAGTAATTACTGTAAAAGAACAATAAAAAGGCAGAGATCGTAACAAAAGTTGATTACGTACCGAGTAAGCCGCGTCATAAAGCATGAGCAGAATGGCTCAGAGGAGGCTTCTACAGCTACGACCTACAAACAATAGCCGTTTACCACCAAGTAAGGTAATGTACACACTACAATGAGTAAACACCTACCAGCCGCGATGGAGGCTTCAGAAGTGTAACCCGCAAATAATCTCGGCAACACCAAAGGGAAGTCAGGTGACCAAAAAGGAGATCACAGGTAAGCGATCCAGGGACACTCAAATGGCCACTATTTATACTAGCGCCCCCTAATGCGCCAGGCTGAAAGTGGGTTGGACCGAGGGATAACATTCATCCTGCCACAATCGGTTTGGTACAAATGTTGGTGCCATTTAGCTCCTGTGGTTAAAGAGATATTTACAGTTTTCCTTCATGGATTTGGTGCAAATCTCACAACAGAAAAGGGATTCTTAGAAAACAGTTAAGACATAACAGAGTCTCCAAAGGACATTAAAACAATCCAAACCTTTTTCACATTTGTCTAAACATAAATAGTCAGTCGATCACTTCATCTCTGTGATGAATGAATAAAAACCTTCCACCACATACGTGCATTTTCACACTTATCGTTTAGTTGTTGTTTTTTTACACAGAGAGATTCCAACAGAACCTAAATTAGTCACTGCTCGTTAGCCAGATGTGGCTGGGGTGGGGCAACAACAGTAAATACAGGAAGAAGGTGCTGTGTGAGAAAACTGATAATTTCTGTTTGTTTCATGGCTCGTTGCTAACCCTACAGGCCTTTGCACTTCTATAGCACCTCCCTGTATTGACAATACAGAGCATACATGGCTACGGGATGTTTTTAGCTCAAACCTGTAACGTACACCTGGTAGTTGGTTTGGTTTGGGGTTGGATCCCGTTCACAATATAAATGAACCGAGACCACCTCCTTCAGATGTTCAGTTGTTTGGTCAGAGTTCACACCTACACAAACTAAACTACACCAATGGACATGTATTCTGTCATTTCGCATGGACTCACCAGGACTGAACAATAGAAACACTGTACTGCAGTGGCCTGAACAGTCAGCAGGTCTCAGTCCAGTAGACCATCCTTAGCTTGAAAGGGAAACTTGGCTGTGACGAAACACTGAAAGTATGTTTTTCTATTTTGTTCCGAGTCCTTTGAGAACTGAGTTAAAAGTGGTGAGAATGACTTTGCTGCTGTGAGATTTGAACCAAATTAAGAAAAACTGCAATGTATATAATTTTAGCTTTTAAAGTATGGACTTGGTTTTAGTTTAACTTCTTAATATTGATCGGGGATCTAGTGACCTATTCAGAGTTGGACTTATATAAACTCATTTATGTATTTCCTTTATTAAACAATGGACATGACAGTGGGGAGAAAGAATTGGGGAGGTCAGACAGCAAACAGCCTCGTGTTGGTCAACTTAAATGTTTTGGTTCAGATTTTATTATGTAAATACTTCATCTGTTTACTCTACTGCAGTAAGTGTTGTATTACACTAGGATACTCTTCCTAAATAAGAAAGAATTAAGCTCTGAATAAAGATCGGTGATATATTTATTTTGCTTAATTCGTTGCAGGATAATCTGTGTAAATAATGTGTTATTAAATTCTTTTCAGAAAGAAGCTGGGATTAAGAGCTATGTAAATAAACATTTAACTTATAAGAACTGCTGTACTGTTTTAGAGACAGCTAACTTGTAAGATTAAGACTAGAATTGGGACTAAACCTGATTGATGAAATGTGTTACACAGGCCATAAACAGACTGTTGTAATCATTGCACTTTTATTGAAATAAATGTTAAAAATAAATGAATAGCTGCTTTAAAGGCTTAAAGATTTGTTAAAATTAAATAATGTAACCTTGCTGCCAGAGACCAACACTAATAACTCCTCCACTGACTCTGAAAATGCTCCTTTCAGCTCCATCCTGCTAACAGCTGGAAACAGGGAGGGGAACTGTTTTGAGGTCCTGGATAAATATTCACATCACTTATCAGCTGTTTTACAAACACCTGATAGATTAAAAAAAAAACAGACACATGTCAAGCTTTTTAAATGGAGAGGTCATTTTTTTAGTGCATACATGTCCAATATTTGATCAGCTGTTGGTCCGCCAACCAAAATGATATCAGCACAGTCATGGGTTGAAACTGCACGACCCAATATCAACGTGTGTAACAGACACAAACATGCATGCTCTGGTTGCAGTACCTGCCCATGACTGTTTTCATGTTAGCATTAAAAATGATTGCCCTCTGCTGGCACTACAAGATATTGCAGCGTAAGCATACATGTCCATTTCACTAAGGACCAGTAGGTCTAGTACACACTTGATACTGCATTGAATTCCAGGGCACTCAAATGTCATCCTTGTCAGTGTACATCTGTAATGATCACTCTATATAACAGACTGAAAGGTCTGGTCCTGAAGATAAATGTAAAGCAATTTAGTTTCAGTCGATCAGAGCAGTTTTTGGGGAAAAGGACAGTGTCATGTCAACATGTTAATGGGTTAAATCATATATTAAGTTTAGCATTTTCTAAATCAAAGTGTGGGAAGTGAGCACACAGCACGCAAAGTGCCCGACAAAAGCTCTGCTTGCTCAAGTGTAAGAAAATGAAATGAGAGGTTGATTGTATTGGCATGTTTACTGAACCTTAGAGGAGAGAATATGGGGAGGCTGGTCTAATTAGTAATTATTAATGTAGGGCAAAGAAAATTGACAGAAACTTCAGTCAGCACTGTATACACACAGTCCTCTCAGAGTACACCTGGTTAGTTATGAAATGTCATTGTAAAATGTAATTCCCCTAAAGTGTGGGATGAATCATTCAAACGTTAATGCACAGCTCATTGTGGAAGGATACAGAAAGTAAGACGGGGAGTGGGAAGGGAGGGGATCTGAGAAACATGGATACAAAACACCTGCTCATTGCCAACCTGGTTAAAAATCTGAATAATGACACTAGACCATCGTTCACCGTCTGAGAAGTCATCTCTGATGAGCCAAACCCAAACCTCTCTTTTGAGCCCTCTCTTTGCTTCACTCCAAGTAAAACTGTAAATAGATATGATACTCATGCAGAGGTATTATTTTCATCCTTTCTTCCTTTGCTCTGTGTGCCTTAAATCTCAGTGCTCTTTTGTCAACCTGTCAGACTCTGATTCATGTGACCTGTGTCCTCGCTATCTCCATCCTGGCTAGTTAGAGATTGTTATCTCGGTCTCTGCCTGCTTCGTCTCTGTCACCAACAGCATCTTGACTCGAGGCAATCCTGTCCTACTTCCTGCACTTGTTGGACTCTTTTCAGTTTAGCATTTATTACTCAAACTCCATTCATCAACAAATCATGTTCAGTTCTTTCAGAAGATCTCTCCTTGTCAAATGTGATGACTGTGCTTTAGGATGATTGTTCAATTGTTGACTTGAGTATTCTAGCATGTTCTGATAGGCCGGGGTTAGTGTTATCACTGAAGATGCACGCAGAGGTCAAAGGGGAAAGAAAAATCCATTCCTTTCACCTGAAAACTGCAAGTAAGAAAACACAAGTTTATTGTATAACTTTGCTCTCTGGTCATACTTTATCAAAAACCTTTGTGTTATTTAAATACATTAATTAGCAAATTGCTTCTATAAACAACATTTGAAATGACATTAAAGCTGTGAGAACTAAAAGAATAGGCCAATAACAACATCATGATTTATATTTGGAGGTTTCCCTTTCAGGACTGTCTTCTTGGCCATGTCTGCACAGCTTCCAACACAGCCTCTAATTTTAAGTCTCTCCCTGGAAGTCCTGCACTGACCACTTACACTGGGCTCTCTGGGATTTTCCTGAGAGCTCCAGTCAAAGCAGATAACAAACATCACCTTCTGTTTCAACCTGTTACAATCTAATGATCATCATTGCTAAACCTTCACAAAGTTGTGCATGATTAATCAGAGCTTTACCGTAACTTTTTGAGGGACCTAGACCAGAGCACACTGTGGAAAGCTGCTATCAAAGGAAAAGCAGGCTGCTTTTGAAAATCGAACATCTTTGTGCTTCAACTGGTTTTACTTTTTCCTTCAAAACACAATTAAGAAAAACAAACCATGGATGTGCTATAAAGTTATAAGGTAAACATTACAGAGCAAAGCTTTTAAAGCTTCCACTGTTTCTCCCAAAATGAATTTGGCCACAGTAAGAGAGAGATAAAGCAGAGTTCACGGGGTCAGGCAGGGGCAGAGCAGCTGAGCAGCTGTATCTGTGCCGTGTGCTCTCCAACCTCACAGGTGTGAGCAGCAGGAAAGCAATAAAGCTTTTGGACCGAACTGGTCTCCACTTTTATTGCACCCTGAAGTGTGTGACTTCTGCAAGACGTGACTTCAGCAGGACGTGACTTCAGCAGGACGTGACTTCTGCAGGGGCTACTTCAGATAAATACATCCCACATCAAAGTGCGCAGGAGAGTCTGCAGAAGACCGTTTACTGTGCGCGTGCAGATGTGAGCTACACTTCTTTCTGTGATGTCATTAGCTGTTTTCTTTCTTCATACTGGAACTGAGAATGCAGGTTCATATCTGCACATGGACATATGTCAGAATGCTAAATTTAAATGTAGTTTGTTAAGACGTGTACACCTGTCCCTGTCAAACTATCAAAATATCATGGACTTAAATGACGGTGCTGATGGATTACTACTGATTCACAGCAGAATTTGCCAGACTTAGTTGTTTAAACAAAGCTAAATTACGTCTAACTCTGAAGTCAATATAGGTGAATCCTACATTTTGGAAAAAGGGGGAAACAGACTTATTTTGGAAAAGTTTTTATGTATTTGGAGAGAGGGAAAGGTAGTCATCGACTGTGACCGGTTGTAGGGTGAGGAGAAGGTGAAGACAGAAAAGAACAACATAGAGACTCCTCAAACAAAGAACACAAACTAAAGAGTTTACACTTACAGAAAGTGGATTTTCTGACACACTTAAGATCAAAGTGGGTTGTATGTATGTCAGTGTTGAAGGAGTTTGACCTCCCTGGAGTAGACAAATGCCAAGGGCTGTGTGGTACGATGAAATATATCGGATGACAAACCTGAAACATGCATCATTTCATATTATATGCTATCGTTTGTCTCACACGCTGTTTACAGCAATATTTTTTCAGGGTTGGGATGGTCATCACGAGGATGCAGGCACAGAGAATCCCAGCATGGCCAGTGCAGATGAGACAGAGACAGGCAGCTCCAAACAGAAGGACCAGTCCAAACAAATCGAGGACCTTATTCGGGGATTCCCATGATGCATTGAGTTTTTCCTTTCCAGTCACCTTTCTCACTCACTATGTGTTAATAGACCTCTCTGCATCGAATCATACCTGTTATTAACCTCTGTCTCTCTTCCACAGCATGTCTTTATCCTGTCTTCCTTCTCTCTCCCCAACCGGTCGCAGCAGATGGCCCCGCCCCTCCCTGAGCCTGGTTCTGCCGGAGGTTTCTTCCTGTTAAAAGGGAGTTTTTCCTTCCCACTGTCGCCAAAGTGCTTGCTCATAGGGGATCATATGATTGTTGGGTTTTTCTCTGTATTTATTATTGTGCTATCTACTGTACAATATAAAGTGCCTTGAGGCAACTTTTGTTGTGATTTGGCGCTATATAAATAAAATTGAATTGAATTGAATTGAATTGAATTCCTAAGTGAGGGGCTACCTCTGTAGCAGGGACATGGTTTGGTTTGGAAAAGTCTGACACGGATCAGAAAACTGTACTCTGCAAATTATGCTGCAAACCGGTCCCCACCTCAGACTCAAACATGGGAAACCTCTACTACCAGAGAGGGTTGAGCAGCACAAATGAGCCGTCAGGTGCTCCAAATAAACCTCAAATGTTACAACAGGCTTTCCCCCGCAGCACGCCGTGTAAGAAATACTCACAAAGAAAATGGCGGCTGTTACAACTTATATCTAAAAATATATAGTTTCATTCATCGGTCAAAACAATCAACTCCAGCTACAGGACGTCCAGCTGGAAACACTTTGAGCAAGTCAAGTATCAGAGATTCACAGAGTTTACAGAAAAAACACTATTTTGTGATATATGCCGTTATTGGGATGAGAAATGTCTCATATCAGGATATGAGATTCTGGTCATTTCACACAGCACACAGTAGAGGCACATGAGGAGTAAAGCAATGGGATGTTGGGTGGGGGGCATACTCATTTTATCATGGGACGTCATCCGTTAGTGTGAGCCTACAGCAGGATAAGTAAGGGATGGTTCAGGGTCACCCGATCTGGTTCTAACTGTAAGCGTTAAAAGCAGAGAAGCAGCTGGTTCCACAGGAGAGGCGCCCGATCCCTGAAAGCTCTGTCTCCCATTCTAGTTTTGGAAACTTCAGGAAGTAAAGCTGCAGTCTGACATGTGTAAGTGCTCCACTGTGATGAGCTGACACTGCAAAGTCTTTAAGAAATTAGAGATTCATGACTTTGCATCGAGAAGAAAGATTTTAAATTAAAATCTAGCTTTAACAAAGTCATTATGGGAGAAGCATCACGTCTCTCTGTCATCCTTGTTTGTAAAGTGTACATTTAACTACATTTTTTGGTTCCCAATGAGACGGTCTTACCCTACCCAGAATCATTCGTTTGGCTGAGAGAAAAAGAGAAACAGCCATGTGCCGTTCTGAAAAGCTGCTGTTGCAGTTGCACAAAAACACAGCCTCAAAGGACACCACACTAAACCAGATTCACTTAACCAGGTTTTGTTTCACACTACAGAGGTGTAAGGGTGCAAAAATGTATCTTTGCCTCACATTTCTCCTTAATTTCCCCCCTCATGACAACTGTACTGTCACGGCGGGGTGCGCCGGTGTGTCTTTTGAAACAGGACCCAAAAGCAGATGTGGACGAGGAGAGATGTGGACTCTTCACCCCAGTGAAGAGGTGATCGTTTTCTCCTCGTTTTAATAAATTAAGCCGTTTGGTCTTTGTTTCCCACAACATATCACCAATTCGAAAAAATCAAAATTAGCTGTATGTAAGCGGCAATACATGAAAAATCGCGGGACCCCCGATACAAGCTGGTTTACGGTTATTTTAAAGAAAAGAAACATGTCTATGCTTAACAAAACGACCGATATAACAATTTAACTTTTGTACAACCAGATTTTCATATACTTACATTTGAAAGTGTTTTCCTCTCCTGCTTCGACCACCACCGTTATCAGAAACAAATCTCTATGACCCGCAATGAATCCTGGGATATAGTAGGACATGAAGGATACATCGGACCATCCTTAGAATTCAGGGCAAAGTAGGACGCATTTGTCGCCACATTTTGAGTACTCTTTGAATTCGGACAGCCTTCGTCGCGTCGCCGCGACGTCATTGCCTCCAAATATGGCATTGGCGCATCCTTCCCCTGAATTCGGACACGACTAACCCTCAAATTCGCAGAAAAGTAGGACACATTTGTCGCCACATTTTGAGTGATCTTTGAATTCGGACAATCCTCGTCGCGTCGCTGTGACGTCATTCCCTCCAAATATGGCATTTTAAGCATCCTTCCCCTGAATTCGGACGCAGCCTATATGCTTTAGCAAAAAGGAAAGTTTGAAGCCTAATCTTGAAAGTAGAGATAGTATCTGTCTCCTGAATCCAAACTGGAAGCTGGTTCCACAGAAGAGGGGCCTGAAAACTGAAGGCTCTGCCTCCCATTCTACTTTTAAATACTCTAGGAACAACAAGTAGGCCTGCAGTGTGAGAGCGAAGTGCTCTAATAGGGTGATATGGTACTACAAGGTCATTAAGATAAGATGTATCTGTATGTGAGGAGCAGGATTTTGAATTCAATTCAATTCAATTCAATTTAATATATAGCGCCAAATCACAACAAAAGTCGCCTCAAGGCGCTTTATATTGTACAGTAGATAGCACAATAATAAATACAGAGAAAAGCCCAACAATCATATGACCCCCTATGAGCAAGCACTTTGGCGACAGTGGGAAGGAAAAACTCCCTTTTAACAGGAAGAAACCTCCGGCAGAACCAGGCTCAGGGAGGGGCGGCCATCTGCTGCGACCGGTTGGGGTGAAGAAGGAAAACAGGATAAAGACATGCTGTGGAAGAGAGACAGAGATTAATAACAGATATGATTCGATGCAGAGAGGTCTATTAACACATAGTGAGTGAGAAAGGTGAGTGGAAGGGAAAAACTCAATGCATCATGGGAATCCCCGGCAGCCTACGTCTATTGCAGCATAACTAAGGGAGGATTCAGGGTCACCTGGTCCAGCCCTAACTATATGCTTTAGCAAAAAGGAAAGTTTTAAGCCTAATCTTGAAAGTAGAGATAGTGTCTGTCTCCCGAATCCAAACTGGAAGCTGGTTCCACAGAAGAGGGGCCTGAAAACTGAAGGCTCTGCCTCCCATTCTACTTTTAAATACTCTAGGAACAACAAGTAAGCCTGCAGAGCGAGAGCGAAGTGCTCTAATGGGGTGATATGGTACTACAAGGTCATTAAGATAAGATGGGGCCTGATTATTTAAGACTTTGTATGTGAGGAGCAGGATTTTGAATTCAATTCTGGATTTAACAGGAAGCCAATGAAGGGAAGCCAAAACAGGAGAAATATGCCCTCTCTTTCTAGTCCCTGTCAGTACCCTTGCTGCAGCATTTTGGGTCAGCTGAAGGCTTTTCAGTGAGTTTTTAGGACATCCTGATAATAAAGAATTACAGTAGTCCAGCCGGGAAGTAATAAATGCATGAACTAGTTTTTCAGCATCACTCTGAGACAGGATATTTCTAATTTTAGAGATGTTGCGCAAATGGAAGAAAGCAGTCTTACATATTTGTTTAATATGTGCATTGAAGGACATGTCCTGGTCAAAAATGACTCCAAGGTTCCTCACAGTGTTACTGGAGGCCGAGGTAATGCCATCCAGAGTAAGAATCTGCTTAGATACCATAGTTCTAAGATTTTCAGGGCCGAGTACAATAACCTCAGTTTTATCTGAATTAAGAAGCAGAAAGTTAGCGGCCATCCAGGTCTTTATGTCTTTAAGACATTCCTGCAGTTTCACTAATTGGTGTGTGTTACCTGGCTTCATGGATAGATAGAGCTGCGTGTCATCTGCATAGCAGTGAAAATTTATGCTATGTCTTCTAATGATGCTGCCTAAGGGAAGCATGTATAATGTAAATAGAATTGGTCCTAGCACTGAACCCTGTGGAACACCATATTTAAACCTTAGTGTGTGAAGAGGACTCTCCATTTACTTGAACAAATTTGAGTCTATTAGATAGATATGATACAAACCACTGCAGTGCAGTACCTGTAATACCTACAGCATGTTCTAATCGCTCTAATAGGATATTATGGTCAACAGTATCAAACGCAGCACTGAGGTCTAGCAGGACAAGCACAGAGATGAGTCCACTGTCAGAGGCCATAAGAAGATCATTTGTAACCTTCACTAAAGCTGTTTCTGTGCTGTGATGAGCTCTGAAACCTGACTGAAACTCTTCAAATAAGCCATTCCTCTGCAGATGATCTGTTAGCTGTTTGACAACTACTCTTTCAAGGATTTTTGATATGAAAGGAAGGTTGGAGATTGGCCTATAATTAGCTAAGACAGCTGGGTCTAGAGATGGCTTTTTAAGTAAAGGTTTAACTACAGCCAGCTTGAAGGCCTGTGGTACATAGCCGATTATTAGAGATAGGTTGATCATATTTAAGATCGAAGAATTAATTAATGGCAGGACTTCTTTGAGCAGTTTTGTAGGAATGGGGTCTAAAAGACACGTTGATGGTTTGGAGGAATTAATTATTGAAGTTAACTCAGAAAGATCAATTGGAGAAAAAGAGTCTAACTTAACACCGATGGTACTAAAAGTAGCTGTAGATAATATTACATCTGTGGGATGATTATTGGTAATTTTTTCTCTAATGATAAAAATTTTATTTGTGAAGAAGTTCATGAAGTCATTACTAGTTAATGTTAAAGGGATTGTTGGCTCAGTAGAGCTCTGACTTTTTGTCAGCCTGGCTACAGTGCTGAAGAGAAACCTGGGGTTGTTCTTATTTTCTTCAATCAGTGACGAATAGTAAGATGTTCTGGCTTTGCGGAGGGCTTTCTTATAAAGCAGCAAACTATTTCTCCAGGCTAAATGATGATCCTCTAAATTTGTGACACGCCATTTCCTCTCCAGCTTACGAGTTATCTGCTTTAGGCTACGCGTTTGAGAATTATACCACGGAGTCAGGTACTTCGGATTTGAGGCTTTAGTTTTCACAGGAGCTACAGTATCCAGAGTCGTACGTAGAGAGGAGGTAAAATTATTAACAAGATAATCGACCTCTGTTGGAGTAGCGTTCAGATAGCTGCTCTGCTCTATGTTGGTACAGGGCATTGAAGATGATAACAGTGGGTGGATTATATTCTTAAACTTAGTTACAGCACTTTCAGAAACACATCTACTTTGATAAAGTCTACTCTCCACTGCTGTGTAATCAATTATTGTAAAATTCAATGTAGAATTCAATTCTGGATTTAACAGGAAGCCAATGAAGGGAAGCCAAAACAGGAGAAATATGCTCTCTCTTTCTAGTCCCTGTCAGGACTCTTGGATCAGCTGAAGGCTTTTCAGTGAGTTTTTTGGGCATCCTGATAATAATGAATTACAGTAGTCCAGCCTGGAAGTAATAAATGCATGAACTAGTTTTTCAGCGTCACTAAGTGACAGGATATTTCGAACTTTGGAGACGTTGCGCAAATGGAAGAAAGCAGTCTTACATATTTGTTTAATATGTGCGTTGAAGGACATGTCCTGGTCAAAAATGACTCCAAGGTTCCTCACAGCATTACTGGAGGCCAAGGTAATGCCATCCAGACTAAGAATCTGGTTAGATACCATATTTCTAAGATTTTCAGGGCCAAGTACAATAACCTCAGTTTGATCTGAATTAAGAAGCAGAAAGTTAGCGGCCATCCAGGTCTTTCCTGCAGTTTAACTAATTGGTGTGTGTTACCTGGCTTCATGGACAGATAGAGCTGCGTGTCATCTGCATAGCAGTGAAAATTTATGCTATGTCTTCAAATGATGATGCCTAGGGGAAGCATGTATAATGTAAACAGAATTGGTCCTAGCACTGAACCCTGTGGAACACCATAATTGACCTTAGTGTGTGAAGAGGACTCTCCATTTACATGTACAAATTGGAGTCTATTAGATAGATATGATACAAACCACTGCAACGCAGTACCTGTAATACCTACAGCATGTTCTAATCGCTCTAATAGGATAGTGCAGCGTTCGATACTGTCGACCATAATGAGGTCTAGCAGGACAAGCACAGAGATGAGTCCACTGTCAGAGGCCATAAGAAGATCATTTGTAACCTCGATCGTGGCTCAAGAGTTGGCAGTTTGTCTTGTTATCGGAAGGTTGCCGGTTCGAGCCCCGGCTCGGACAGTCTCGGTCGTTGTGTCCTTCACCCGTTGCCTACTGGTGGTGGTCAGAGGGCCCGGTGGTGCCAGTGTCCGGCAGCCTCGCCTCTGTCAGTGCGCTCCAGGGCGGCTGTGGCTACAATGTAGCTTGCCATCACCAGTGTGTGAATGGGTGGATGACTGAACGTGTAAAGCGCTATACAAATACAGGCCATTTACCTTCACTAAAGGTGCTTCTGTGCTGTGATGAGCTCTGAAACCTGACTGAAACTTCACTCTGCAGATGAGCAGTTAGCTGTTTGACAACTACTCTTTCAAGGATGTTTGATATGAAAGGATAGCAGGAGGAGAGAAGCTGCAGAGTGGTGTGTAAGACTGCAGCTCTGCTTCCTGGTTCCAACTCTGGATAGCCATATTTTTGGGGGGGGGGTTAATAAATTTGTCAGTATTTCTAGAAATGACAGCTGCTCGTTTATTTTATTCTATTACCCTAGAATATGGTTTTAGTTCTTAGGTGTTGTTATATGGCTTCGTGTGTTCCATGTTGTGCTTTCTTTGTGCCTTTCTGTCCTGTGTTTCAGGCCTCTATGCTCTGTCTCTCCAGTCTCTTTTAAGCTTTCATGTCTAGAGTTCAGATGGTGTGTTTCCGGTTTTACTTTGAAGTTCCGTGTCTCTTGTCAGTGTGTCTATTTTTACTTCCCCTGTCTCGTTAAGTCTGATTTCTCCCAGCTGTGTGTCCCTCATGTCCCTCATTATCCCTCAGTGTATTTAAGCCTTGTGTTTTGCTCTGTTGGTGTTCTGATTGTACTGTTAAAAAACAATAAATAAATAACAAAAAAAATAAATAAATAAAATAAAAAAATAAAAAATGTCAGCTGCAGCAGAGGAGGTAGTGGCCGCACCTGACGGAGAGCAGGTGGGGACCACTCCTGAGGCCTCCCTATCTGAGGCGTCCCGGCAGGAGCCTCCCCATGGGAGCCGATCCATGGAGGAGCAGCACCAGCAGGGGTAAATCCATTCATTAAGGTTCTGTGATGAATGGACGGTGTGCGTTTGGGGCCCGTCTATTTACTAAATGCAACCCTGTGTTATACATTACTGTGTGTCTGTCAGGGATGAGAAGTACATGTAGTATTGCTTTGTTGCAGCAGAAAGTGGACACATTTCACTTTGTTTGGTCACTTTGTATCTTTTTTTTTTCTCTTTGTCATTATTTTAAAACAGTTTAATGAAGCATGGGCCCACTGTATCCAGGAAGAGGCCTAGTTAAGTGGCTGCATTGCAGATAGCAGACTGCTTTTGATAAATGCCCCAGGGGCTTTCTGATCTTCCTGCTCAAAAATGACATGATATAGAATCGTAAAAATGGAAGATGTAATGGACAGGGCAGTGCAATAAAGTTTTCCAAGTCTTCTAAAAGCTTGTCAAAGTACACTTAGAAAGTTTTCTAAACTTTGCCCGCAGGAAGAAGAGAAAGCAGAAGAGACGTGGTGGTCGCCGCGTCACCAAGAGAGCTCGCCTTTCTGTAAGTAACATCCTGTATGATGTTAAATGGCAGGCCCTCAAAGCCCAGAGGAAAGAGAAAGGTCAGGCATCAGGCTTAGGGATTGACTCATGTCATGTTTTTGACATGATAAAACACGGTTATTGTGGAAAAAAGAAACCAGTTTTTTTTGTTTTATCCGCACCTTTGTTTTTTTTAAATTATTTAGTTTCTCTGAACAGGGCCTACTGCCTTTCTTTTTGTTAAGGGTTTGAGTAAATGAGTCACAGCATTTGGGTGCACTCTGAGGAGGTTGCATTTGTTTGCAGCTGGCAGAGGGTGAGAAATGTTTGGTTATGGACTCGTGTGGTATCCACCTCCTGATGTGTTGCTTTTGATTAGTTTTATTCTGGTTTTGGTTTCATCCATGTCTCCTTGGTTATTTGTCATTTCATGTCTGTGTTGTGTTCATGTTGTCAAGGTTGTGTCATGTCTACAGCTCCATGTTTCCTGTTTTATTTTGAACATGGAAACTAGGCTTTCAATGTGTTTTGTTGTTTTTACGTCCTCTGTGGCGTCATCCTGATAGGTGTCAGCTGTGTCTCCCCAGGTTTTTCCACTTTCCTGCCTTCTGTGTGTGTTAGCACTACTATTCAGTCTGTCTTCAGGTTTCTCCAGGTTTCTCTCTTATCTGTTCAGATTCATGCTTATGGGTTTTTGTGTTGTGGGGTTTTGTCATAGTTGACCATAGTTTAGTAAAGCAAAGGAAGCATAGGAACAAGCTGAGACACACTAGCTTTGGTTTCCTTATTTACTATGCTGGCCATTGTTCAGATACAGAAACATGGTCTGCAAGAGGTTGTAACAAGGCTGCTAGATGGTTGATAAATAAAACTCATTCCATAGAACTGCTGGAAAACTTTGGGAATCCTGTCACTGGGGATTATCTGCCTATTGTTGGAAGCACAGGGATGTGACCAATGCTCTACTGCCAACTGACAGTGATGAACGTTGAACCGCATGAGATTGTGTATAGTGATGTCACTCAGTGGCCAACCCCTGAAAGTAACAGGCTGCAGAGGGGAGAAACTGTGAAACGTGCTATTATAGTGACTTGGTTCAAGATGTCTGTTTTCCTTAATGATTTCAAAGCAATGTTCAATGGACAGCTGCTGTTCAACAGAACAATGCAGGTCAAACTGCTATGTTGCATAGTCTTTACTTAGTCTTTACACCTGTATGACTTGAGTATGCATAGAATGACTTTTATTTTTACAGAACGAAGAATCTCACACTGGTGTGCGACCACCAGGACCACCAGCAGCTGCTCTTCCCCGTGAGTATACACTCTAGCTTTGCTCTAGAATAAAAGCGTACATTGGAGGTTTGGAGAGTTTAATGTCTTCTTGTCCTGGAGGTACCGAACTGCACATTCGTGAAACCAAACAAAGTAACTGATGCATTTTTAATCCGTTGACTAAAAGACAGCAGTGGAAGGAAAGGCTCATTGCTGTAGTTATGGGCTTGGGCAACATGGGAGGCCTGAGGGGAGGAGGCATGTAGTAAAACTGAGTCGACCTACATTTGGTCTTTCCAGACAGAACGTGACTCCTTCCAAGATCACGAAACATGACTGTTCATACTTTTCAACAACAGTGAAACTGTAGCAGCAGTTTTGTGCTCCATCACAAAGAGTATTCAAAGAAAAACCATTATTCAATGGGATTCATTTTATGAGCAATAATCAAAGGATATAAATGTATCTATGTTTAAAGATCTCACATTGTGCCCTCTGTGTTAACGTCTTCAGGGATGGGCAGAATGAATGGTAAGGATGTTTTGAGAACCTACTCAGCACTCCAGAACAAGCGTGGAACAGTTTCACGTTTTGCTGGATGTCTGGTTGTTTCATCTCGTCCATTGTCAGAGATGGACTGTGGGATTGGAGGTGCTTTTGACAGGGAATGTGGGCCAAATGTAATGAGAATGCCTCACACTAAGTTTGGAGACTCCTTTGAAAGAGGAAGGGGTTGGTATTTATAGGGTTTTGTTTGAAAGCCACTGACGCTTACTTCCACTCATGCAATTTTTTTTTCTCTCTTCTGTTTGCTCACTTTTATAGGAAGCTCCCATGGAGCCCACGCCATGGTCGTCGCATTAGAGAATTTCTCTGGATTCATCGAACACGTGACGACCGTGGCGAAAAAGACATGCTCCTGCAGGGACTGCCGCTTTTAAACAAAAATAAAAGTAAATTCTTTTCTCTTCCGTTTGCACACTTATATAAAAAGCTCCCATGAACATCACGCCATGGTCGTCGCATTAGAGAATTTCTCTGGATTCATCGAACACGTGACGACCGTGGCGAAAAAGACATGCTCCTGCCGGGACTGCCGCTTTTAAAACAAAAATAAAAGTAAATTCTTTTCTCTTCCGTTTGCACACTTATATAAAAAGCTCCCATGAACATCACGCCATGGTCGTCGCATTAGAGAATTTCTCTGGATTCATCGAACACGTGACGACCGTGGCGAAAAAGACATGCTCCTGCCGGGACTGCCGCTTTTAAAACAACAGCCCCTACCTCTCCAACTTCTATTTGCAACATTAGAGACTAACACTTTGGTTACAGAGGGATAGTCCTGGTGTAGAACTGCACTCTCTCACCCACCACATGACAGCCCTGCTAATATGGAGGAACTACACCAGGAGCAAACAAGACTGGGGAACAGAAAGAGCCACTCACACAGGATGTTTCCACACAGCAGAATTCAACGCAGGAGACGGTTTCTCGTCTACTTAAGAATCAAGAGGCTGTTTTTGCTGCTTTAGACGAACAAAAGCACAAGCTGGTCATTTTAACTCCATCAGAGCTGGTAAACCTCCAAAAGCTGGCAGCTGTACTTGAGTCATGCAGGTAAAGAAAACTACTCAACTTATTGTTACCGTTTCTTATTGTAACGGTCAGCTCAATAGCTGACAGTTATTGTGGAGATTAAAAACCAATTTTCTTGAACTGTCTACTACAGGTTTGTGACCGAGCTTCTTGGAGGTGAGACATACATCTCGTGTTCAGTGGCTTCACCTGCTTTCTGCCACCTGCATCACACCATGGAGGTCTCTGATGATGACTCAAACTACATGGTGAAATTTAAGACTGCCTTCACAAAAGACCTATCCCAACATGTAGCTACACTCAACCATCAGTGGCTCAAGACAGCTACTGTGCTTGACCCAGGCTTTAAAGGATTTAAAATGTCTTGCAAGGGGAGAGCGAGAAGAGGTTTGGAGCAGCCCTGCTGCAGGAACAGTGTGAAGATGCCACCGCAGAAGAGCCAGCAGAGATAAAGTGCCTCCTCCTCTCTGATTCAGATGAGGAAGCCCTGTGTAAAAGGGCCCCGACATTGTACAGAGCAGAATGCACCATCAGTGAGACAGACTGCCCACTGCAGTGGTGGTCCGGTGGAGCAGGGACCCACCCACAGCTGTCTGTCCTGGCCTGCAAGTATCTGATTGGTCCTGCCACTTTTGTCCCATGTGACAGACTGTTCTCACTTACAGTAACATAGTAACGAAAAGCTGCTCTGAACATGTGAACAGTTTGTCTAAGTAACTGGCTGAAAGAGACAGTAAATAAGCATGGAGGCATTGTGAGTCCAATGGGTTTGTTATTTTTTGCACTAAAATGTTGGATGATCAAACCGTTTAGCCTAACGTACAAAATAATGTTGGCTGAGGTTCCTCAGAGTTGGTGTAGGGTGAAGCTGCTCAAATAACCTTTTATGTTTGTGCCTTATTTTTTTAAGAAGAAAAACAGCACTTTGTGTTGATATTGTTGTTATTATTTAAAGACAATACAATTGTGAAAATGTACTTAAAATAGCACTTTATTTTTAAGTCTGCCCAATTTTGGCCAGGGATGTTATTGTTGTTTTGAATTGAGATGCTGTTTAAATGCCCCCCCCGTCTATTATTTTAATCTGTTGACCACTAAAACCCTTTTAAATAAAACACATTTGAGCTTTGGGGAAAATCCTCTTGTGTAATTAATTGAGATTAGTTATTTACAAAGCCTCTGATTTTATTTTATTTTATTTATTTTTTTTAAATCGAGCCCCACCCCAAATGTACCCACACACACACATATTTGTTTTTTATACTGTAGTTTTATGGTCAGGCATTGCAGAGCAACAAGCATTTCATTGCACGTTGTTCCTTGTATGAGACAAATCAAATTTGAATTTAACATCATCTATAGCAGCACCTTTGCCATCATTCCCAGTCTGCCTAGAAACACAAGAACCCTTTCCAACAGGTATTACACCAGAACAATTTTGACTGTCCCAAATCAAGTTTTTCCACAGACACCTGGTCTGTACTCTGTGGGTCCCCACTTCTTAATCCCTTTAATAAATCCAATATTATGTGCACGGGTGCTGGAGAACCAAGCAGTTTGTTCTTCTTGGGGAAACAAGGGAACCAGTGCTTCATGCAGATGAGCTGCATCAAGCAACGCAGACAAATTTTCTAACTGAGACTAGACATTAGAAACATTATCCTCAAATTGCATTCATTCTTTAATAACCTTTATAGCACTTTTAATTTCATTAATCTCAACGCGGCATTCTGTTTGAAACCTTTAATTTCCCGAGGCTGTAACAGTACGTTTCTGATGTCTTTTCTTTCTATTGCATTCATTGGTTTGCCTCCATTTTTCTTTAAAAAAAAAATTAAAATTAAACTGCACCTTATCAGCCAAACAGCTTCATCAGTTAATGACATTCAGTTCAATAAACTTTGGCCACACACACCATTAACAGGAGAAATGTATCCCCCACTAATCTACCTGTTAAACTAAACTAGCTAACTCAGCCTAGTCTTCTGTGCATACTAGCGGTGGGTATTTATGTACCTCCATACCGACAGCCTCGAACAAGACAGACAGTCTTAAACAAGGACTGCGGCGGTACTCCCAAGCCAATGGCTTCAGCCGCCTGATGCACAATAGCTAGAAAACAAATCAGTACAACGCCTAATGCAGCTGTACTGCTGAAACCTAACAGGGGAGTAAATAACTCCTGATTGAAACCAGCTGTGTGAAGCCATAAGCTTATTCTAAAGGCTGCGTGGACAACGGCAGCAGCGAACCGGGCTCACCAGTAAAAACTCGTATCTCCATATAAATAATCGAATATAAAACTTATAATCTCTTCTCTTGACACGATATTGCGCCTCCTCCAATATAACCAACGACCGCCGCAGGCTAAACATGGGGACACTGACTACTTGCAACAATAAACACTTCTATATGGGGCGCCGTTTGTAAACTGAAACATGCCGAAATTAACGGCAACATTTTTCCACATTTAGCTCTAAATCTTACAAAAACATGTTTTTTCCGAGTCATTTTTTTACAACATTTAGTATTTGCGCCTTTTATTCAACCATTATACCGCCCACAAGCACACAACAGGACACAGGAGCAAACATACAACAAGTGCTCAGACTGTGCAAACAAACATGACTGCGACTCACAAAGTGTTACACCAATTATTCCAGCAAATATTCACTCAGAGAATCAGCCTACGGCATCAAACTGTGCATTAAGCTGCGGTCAACAGAAAGCTTCTCCTCATGCTCACCCTACCTTTCCGCTCATCAAACAGCAGGTGCGGTGAACAGGTGAGTGCCATTATTTATCCTCTAATACATACCCGGGAGCCACGCCCCACAACCGTGCACCAATACAGCGTGTGGACTAAACCAGGGCCCTGTTTCAGAAAGCCGGTTTAGTGCAAACTCTGAGTAAGTATACCCTGAGTTAACGAAAACTCTGAGTTTTCGGTTTCACAAAGCGAGTTTAGATTAATTCTGGGTGAGTTACTATGACGACACACTCCGTGAAGCTAACCTGCCCCCTAGCAGGTTTACTTCAACTAACCCTGACTTTCTCCGCCTCTTTGTCGGAAATCTGACTGTAGGAAGTGTCAGACATGGCGTGCCCCTTCCTTGAAGAGCCAGTAGATGTTGAAGCCCAAATTCTCCGCAGAGCTCTCCGCCGGGAGAGAGTGATTAGAGCGCGTTTGGACATTTTATCATTTCCTGATGATTTTCTGTGTGAACGTTTTTCAGCACAATCTATAATTTATTTGAATAACATCCTCAGGCCTTATATTGCTCATGTGACACATCGCGGACATTCTCTCCGTTCTGTACATATTATTTGTATTGCACTTCGTTTTTTTTGCAAACGGGAGCTTTCTGTATAATATTGGTGACGCTGAGCACGTTTCCAAGGCTACCGTCTGTCGGGCAGTCAGGAATGTTACAGTTGCACTGAAACGTCTCCTGTACTCGTTTGTGGTGTTCCCCGGTCATAGACCCACAAGATTTATCAAAGAGGGATTCCACAAAATTGCAGGTATCAGGATGAACAAAACCTAATTCATGATGTGGTGATACTTGAACTACTACTTAGATTTTACATTTATTTTCAGGGTTCCCAGGCGTGATTGGCTGTGTAGATGGCACTCACATTCCAATCATTGCTCCTTCAGTAAATGAAGGAGACTATGTGAACAGGAAGTCTTTCCACAGCATTAATGTACAGGTACATAGTTCCCTGTAGCATTTCAAACTAACAAATTATTTCATTATTGTAATGGAGTATAGTAATTTACCTCTTATGTAGGCACTTGTGTCTTGTGGGGTTATTGACTCAGAGGATGTCCCCGCAGAGATGCCTTCAGCCACAGGGCGCCCACTGTTTTGGCTGGGGCCAACTGCTCAGTCTCTGTGAGTGGTGGTGGTGGAGGACCCCCACCTGTTTTTTGGGCCTCCGCTTTTTTTCTGTCGGCTATAACGGGTCACATTTGAGCATACAGAGTAAGCAACTATGTACTTGTAATGTGCTCAGATAATTTCAATAAGTGCTTACAGAAAGAAAATTAAGGTGGCCTCTAACTGCAATTGATTTACATAGAACAAACAGACCAAGCACTATGGCTCATAATACAATTACACCTTACCTGTTTGGACTATATTTTTATATTTCATTTTTACTTGCTGCCAGGAACGTTTGGGGCCTGTTGGGTTGCACATGCGCTCACATCACATCACAAAATAAAATGTATAACATAAAAAATAAAATGAAATATAATAAAATAACGTGTTAAATGGGTGGAAATCCCTAGATCAATGTTTAAATTAACACTCACGCATTGACTCTGTCGGCTATGTTTTGCCATGCATGCTCCCTTTCTTTTGCAGCTGCGGCTGTGTTACTTTTTTTCCGCAAAATTTGCATGTTATCGGCATATGCTGCCATCAGAATTTCGGCCTCAAGCGCTGTAAAATACATTGACCGCGCCTTCTTTCCCTCCGTCTCCATGGTGACTCGCTTAATCTGTGCTCCACTAATCAGGGCTTTATGTATCCTCGTGCGCGCGCTTAACTTGGGGTTAAAGCAACTCCGCGTTGATTGAACTAATTGTTATCAGCCTTTCTGAAACCGAATATTCCGAGTTGGACAGTTCGGGGTTACTCAACCCTGAGTATCATTTTTAACTCTGAGTTTTCTAAACCAGCTTTCTGAAACAGGGCCCAGCCCTCTAATCCAAAAAGGACAAGCTCACATATGCTTCCTACACTGAGCTTTCTGTCTGTTTCAGACATGAAAACAAAAAATCGATTTTTTGTTTTCATGGGCCGATGGGTTGTTGTTTGTTTGTTTGTTTGTTTGTTTGTTTGTTTGTTTGTTTGTTTGTTTGTTTTTGAGATGGACCGATCCAATATTACGTGTCGGTCCGATACTGACATAAATTCCTGGATTGGATATCGGAGAGAAATAAAAGATGTAATCCGATCCATTAAATATCAAAAAAGCACCTCACAAAACTTGTGACACCGCATAACTCGGCTCATAACTTTAGCACATCAGAGCAGTGTGCGTCAAACGAGCATTTCATCTCCGAGGAAGTTATCCCAGAGAGAAGTAAAGCAAGTGTGTAAGTTCATCTCTGAATGTTTGTGAAGCGTTCCCATGTTAAGCTTAATAAGCGATATATGGAGCGACTGCCTCTCTCTCTCTCTCCTGCTGCTACTTCAATCATGAAACTGATCAATGATTATGGGCTCAAAATGTGGTCATAAATATTTTGTACTTGTAAATCAGGATTTGTATGTGTAAAAAGAATTTGTGCGTGCGTAAAAAAGATTTGTATGTGTAAAAAAGATTTGTGTGTGTAAAAAAGATTTGTATGTGTAAAAAAGATTTGTGTGTGTAAAAAGAATTTGTGCGTGCGTAAAAAAGATTTGTATGTGTAAAAAAGATTTGTGTGTGTGTAAAAAAGATTTGTGTGTGGACTTAGCCAAAAAAAACCCTGCAAGTTACAAGTATGAATTTTGACCCTATTTTTCTTCCTGTCATATGATTGGTCAATGTCATGTCAATCACAAATGTAACAATCCAATCAGAGAACAGATGGGTTTGGCTGTCGGAGGGGCGCTTTTTTTGAACTGCAGGTCTTTGAAGGGAATAAATGCCTTTTTACATGCCAACCCAGCGTTTTCCTTCATCACCACGAAGGAAAACAGTCTGTGGTCGTCCTGAGTTTGGTGATTTTTGTGTCACAGGTCTACGTGTTTAATACAGCGCTGTGGACCGCGGGGGGGCAGTGTTTTGGAAATGACAGTCTTCATTACAAAGCTTTCTTCGTTATGAATTAGCATACATGTTTTTATTGAACATTTGAAGAACCAGCAAAAAAACCAGAAACTCTTGTAGAGGACATAAAGTCAGAGATAGAAACGACAAGGAGCAGGTGCATCTAGTACAGGTAGAGCTGCTGCAAAAACCCACAGAGCTCAGCAGCCAGCGCAACAAATTCTGGATCCTTTGCTTTTAGTTAGCAGTTAGCATTAGCAGCACATCCTGCATCCGATGTGAAAGGACCTTTATGCTGCGCACTGTGACTCACAGCAATGGTCCCGGGTCAGCCCTGACTTTGTGTTAAACTAATCCTAAAGTAATAATGGTATTTCTAACCACTGATATACCACAACTTTATCCTTTCAACAGCTGCTGAAAGTTAGCGGACCTAGCTGCTATCGGATATTTATATAGAGATCCTCCAGCTTCAAACTGTATTACCCTTCAAGGACCTGCAGTTCAAAAAAGTGCCCCTCCGACAGCCAAACCCATCTGTTCTCTGATTGGATTGTTACATTTGTGATTGACATGACATTGACCAATCAGATGACAGGAAGAAAAATAGGGTCAAAATTCGTACTTGTAACTTGCAGGGTTTTTTTTGGCTAAGTCCACACACAAATCTTTTTTACACATACAAATCTTTTTTACACACACACAAATCTTTTTTACACATACAAATCTTTTTTACGCACGCACAAATTCTTTTTACACATACAAATCTTTTTTACACACACACAAATCTTTTTTACACATACAAATCTTTTTTACACACACACAAATCTTTTTTACACATACAAATCTTTTTTACGCACGCACAAATTCTTTTTACACATACAAATCCTGATTTACAAGTACAAAATATTTATGACCACATTTTGAGCCCATAAATGATCAGCTGATCGGCTTTTCTGTCGCGAGTCCGTCTCTCTTCTTTGTTTTTGGCCCACTTTGCACCAGAAAGAGGAAACCAGCGGCTGAACAACAGCAGCACGTTTAACCTTGATAAGCTGTCGTTAGAATGTATTTAATATTACTTTCTACACCAGGATCCTTTTCTACGTGCAGGGGCGGATCTAGCAAAGTTTAGCCAAGGGGGCCGATAGGGCATGAACAGGGAAAAGGGGGCACAAAGACATACTTTTCTTTCTTATTCTCATTTAAAATGTCTCGCTTTTAATAAATAATTATCTGAATCTTACACCCAAAGTTTTAATCTGATGTAAAATGTATAGAAGTCCATCACTGTATATAGTAACTGTTAAGTCTAATATACCCTAGTAAGCTATAGTACTTTTTCCTTTGGGAAGGTACCATCTGTGCAGTCTGCAATTCTGTTGAAGAAAGATGTTGAATCTATTTAATTATTCTTCAAAAATAATTTATTTCTGTGGATTTTTTTTTCACACTGCATCAAATTAAAGTTGATTACATTGATTAAGCATCATGAGGTGGAGGGTGGGGGGTGGTTCCCTATTTTTTTTTTTTGCTGGGAGTTTGCAACCCTATTAGTTAGGTTGTTTAATATTTCTGCTAAGTACTCTTTAAAATACCAGAATAGGGAGGATGGAGCAGGTTTAAGTTTATTAGATTGATCAGTGTTGCTGAACTATGAAATATTTTGGGTGCAGTGTATTTTTTGCATACAGGTATAACAGAATAGCTTTAGTGTTTGTTTGTTTTTTAACTTGAGTATGAACTTATACAAAAAGCAGCAAGATATTTAAAAAAAAAACAGTTGTATTGATTAAAAAACACACTTATCGGATTCATTTCTGTATCGGCAGATATCCAAATTTATATCGGTATCGGACATAAAAAAGTGGTATCATGCCATCTCTAATCTGCATATAATGACTTTTTTTTATTATTCCTCTTATCTTTATTCTGTACAACACAGGGTTAAGACAGCTGTTATGAAGGAGTAAATTATCTATGGAGACCAATGTCGTTTCTGTATCAGGCTGTTTACTTAACACTGGCGTGTATGGGGACTGCTGCCTCTGCTGGACACCAGAGGAACTGCAGCTTCCTGTTTCAGCTTGTTATTCAATAGATAAAGAAAACTTGTAGGCTGTGTGCAAATGTGCACACTGATGATGATGATGATACATGAACAAGAACAGCTGTGTCTCCAGATGTTTAACTGTAAAAGGGGCTGAGTGGGTGTGGACCCCACAGCTTCGTAAATCATCACAAATATTCAGGTGCTTCTTCTCACAACTAACAACTGATTATGAAATGATGCAACGCCACAAAAAAGTTTTGAGTTTAGTTTTATTGAAGCCACACTCTCTGCTGCTGCTCAGCCTCCCACCTGCTGTGTGACTGAGTTCAACATCACAACTGTGGCAGCTCAGCAGAGGTCACGCAGCCCTGTAGCATCGAGGAAACATCAGAATGACTCAGCAGGACCAACTGAGCAGCAGGTTCATGAAACCACACAGAAAACACACTGTGGCCGCGATTACCAAACACACACACAGTTAGTCTGATCATGCACACACGCTCCGAGTCTCTGCCTCCTTCTGGTGGTGAAAATGAGAACAGCATGCGAGGAAGATGCTGACCTGGTTTCTGATCAGACAGAAAAAGCCAGAAATGTTCCCTCTGTGGTTTCCGTGTGTGTATGGGTTCAAATATCTACTTCCTCCACATAAGGAACGCTGCAGCTTCATCTGCACGTCTGTGGGATTAAAACTTCCCAAAATAACTGAGGAATGAACCGCTCCCCTCATCCTAAACCGGGCTCTGAGGAGGGGAAATCAGGTAAATGTTCTCAGGCTGAGGTTTCAGTCTATCTGACTAACCTGAGGACATCTGGTATTTTAGGAGAGAAGCATCCTCCTCCTCCTCCTCCTCCTCCTGACATTCAGCCTGATGGGAACAGCTGAGCAGCTCTGACTCCCGGCCTCCCTCCCTCTGCTCCACCCTCACAGCAGCTGAGGCTGCTCAGCCCCACAGGAGGAGGCCAGGAGAGAGTCTGTGGTGCTCAAACGTTCAAGCTGCTGTTATCTGCAAAACTACTGGAGCTCAGCTTCCTGTCTATGACCTGAGAGCCAATCAGGAGGCTCAGAGATGCTTTCAAATGATTCTGACCCAAAAGTGCGGGAATCAAGAAATGCTGCTGCAGCTTTAGTCCGGCCGAGCAAACGCCACAGACGTGACCTGCACTCCCTGAGCCGTATCCATAGCAACAAGCATCGTCAGGTGAAGGCAGGAGGAGGTTATTCTGTCCTGACCCATTTCACTCCTACGTAAAACTCTGGATTCAAAGCACAACGAAATTTAAATCCGCTCATAGGCAAAGCAGAAACTGCCGCTGTCCTTCACCCCTCTCCCAGCTCCTCCTCCTCCTGAGTCTTGTTCTTCCTCGGCCTCGGAGACGTGTCACATTTACATCACATTACTCAGTCTGAGATGATGAGAGTGCCGTGTACCCGTCAGCTCTGCTGCAGGTGAAGAGGGTTCTCTCACACACACACACACACACACACACACACACGTTACAGTTAGCTTGAGAGAGCTCACACCCTGCATGTATGCAGCATCACTCTGAGGTTCATGGGAAATGAGCGCTTCACCGTCAGTAAACTTCATTTGCTGCTCCTGAAGCTTCGCTCCTGTGTACGCTGCACAGGAAGTGGAAGCAGGAAACGTCACAGGAGAAACTTTACACTTCCAGTCGTAAACAGGATAAAGTGGCAGGATTAACACTGAGACTGTAAACAGCTGATCCCGGGAGGCTCTTCCATCCATCCTCTCATCGACACCAGCTGCAGTTTCCACCCCCTAAAGGAAGAAGCCAGGGTTCGGGGGCAGGCCCGCTCCCATGGGAATGATTGCCAGGTAGGTGGAGGGCACGTAGCCTCTCTGACCTCCTCTGACCTCCACCAGGCTCCACTCGGGGCTCCCTCGTTTGTCGTGAGGCTCCAGGACACGAACGGGTTCTCCGGCCCGGAAGGAAACTTCGTGTTTGGATCTGGCCGTGAAGTCGTAGGCGCCCACAACCTGGAAACATTAAAAAAAATCAGCATTTAACGGTCTCCGCTTCCACACCGTCATTTGTATCCACACATCCTTCCTCTATCACGTACATGCACCTCCTGGCTGTCAGGAGGACCAAACATCATCAGCGTTACAGAGTCAATCTGTGATTAAGCTCCACTCAGTCGCTCCTTTCATACCTGCAGACCGCACAGGAAACAGAGGCAGAAAGCGACAGCGTCTTCCCTGACGGCGTTTAAATAAAGGTCAGAACGACACTGCGAGTTGCAGATGTTTCCAGCTGCAGAGGCTGATACAGCAGCATTACACACATCAGTGTGTCATCAGCCCACACACACACACACACACACACACACACACACACTCGGCTGTAAACACCAGCGTGGGGTCGTTACTACCACCTGACCCGGCTTTTTCTAACGAACCGTGCTCAACAGCAGCGACGCTGCGACTGTAACATCAACAACCACGACAGCGTCTGCAGACGACACACCTTCACTTCAGCACGAGGACGAGGAGAGATGCTGAGGAGACTTCTGCTGCACACACTGCAGCTCGGCGCTTATTTTGCACTGAATTACGCTCAGAGAAGTGCGACGCATCAACACGAAGACAAGAAGAAGTACTCCGAGCACACGTCGTCACGTGTAAGACGAGGGTAGCACAGAACACATCTTCTTCTACCGTTTAAGAAACAATCAGCTGATGATGGTATAAAAACTGTAGGTTTGAGAGACCGGTGTGGACTGCGCCTCTGAGGTACAGAAGGACAGCGTGTGAGGACAGGTGGACACAGGCCTGCTGCTGGAGACGTGTGCATGCACTGGCACAAAGCAGATCTTTCCATGAACGCCTCGCAGAATACCCACGGGCTGTGGGTGGAACAGGATTGTATCTGTCATTCTTACTGATCACTACAAACGTGTGCAAACACTGAATGAAAACGTGAAGCTTCCTTGGATGCTGTGTTGGAGCATCAGCAGCGTGTCGTAGGAGCCCACAGCGTGTGACCGAGTCAGATCCACGTGAAGGCTGTTACTGGGTGGGCCAAACACTGTAAACACTGACAGCTGCCTGTCTTTAAATCACCTGCTCAGGTAGAGCCGCTCTGTGTCACATTACTGTTCAGGAGCAGACCGCCGAGAGTCTGGCGCTCCATCAAGCAGCGTATCAACGCCTACGAGGATGTGACAGCGTCGCATTTGCTGTGCACAACAACAAATTCAGTCTTACTGTCGTGACCAGAGCTGTCCTCTGTGCCGCTGCATGCTGGGACGGCCAGTAACAGGTGGAGCTGGACGCTGTCAAGGTGGAGAGGAGGATGTTGTCCAAGATAAGGACGACACCTCCCACCCACGCCACAACGTGCTGGCCAGTCACAGGAGCACGCGCAGTCAGAGACTGACATTACCCTTAATGCACCACTGAACGACACAGGAAGTCATTCCTGCCCGTTTGTACATATCAGAGCGAACTTTGTAACATGTTGTGTTATTTAATTAGTTCAGTCTGTTCTTATTATCTCGGGGCGACTTATTAAAGTATTCTGACTGCAGCTGGATGATCACCCTGCAGTCCTGCGCTGGTGGACAGCACGCGGCCTCCGTCTCCTGGACAGTCCAGTGCAGAGGAATTTAATTACCTGGAAGCAGGGCTGACTCATGGGCAGTGGGGCATTGCCTGCCGGGCTGTAGGAGTGTCTTCTGCGTGCGGTCACGTCTTCTGCCAGGCTCGGGTGTGGTGAAGGGGGCGGGTCGTCTGTTGGCTGGTGATAGCGAATGAGTTTCGAGGCAGCAGCGTAGCCTCGCTTCCCTGCGTGAAGACGTAAATATAGTTTAACATTTATTTGTTCACAGTGTCAGACCAACCCGGTGTGCCCTCACAGAGCGATCCCATTGGCTGCTCGTCTGTTTCAGTTGTAATAACAGCGGCTTGCCAGCAGATGGCGCCACAGTTCTTCCTCTCAGGTTTTAGTGCAAACGTCATAAAACCTGAAGTCTCACCTCCTGCATCGACCAGCCACCTCCTTCTGTCTCCACGGCTGTCGGCCTCGCTAATCACCGCCACCAGCTCGCCCTTAGTCAAGTTCAGGTCCAGGTCCCGGGTGCCCACGACCGTGCTCATCACCTGGAAGATCTTTCCAGAGCCGTGCTTATGCGTTAGCTGCTTCAGACGGCGCTGAGAGGACGGGCTGAGAGGCTGAAAGACACGAGCAGACGTCAGATCTCAGAGAGGGCAGAGCTGCTGAATTACTCACACATGTTCAAATTTACCTGGAAGGTGTTCAGAAATGAAAACAATGACTCAGAAGGAGACACTTCTGGTTCTGCAGCTGCAAAGTTGCAGAACCAGAAGTGGCACATTCACAGCGTCTTCGTCTCTGACTTTTTATCGCCCGCGAATGACGTATGATGATGATTCGCCACATTCTTCAGCCAGAACCTTGTATTGTAACCTCCAGCTAAATGTGACGTGACTGGAACATCAGATCTTTACTGGGACCAGCAGCTGAACCAGTTCACACGAAACACGCGGCAGAACAGGAAATACAGGTGGCGAACGATGCTCGAAGCTCACACAGCAAACTCCGCCCACCGAACACCGACAATCTCAGGAAACTGAAGCTCAGACTGGGAGCGTCGGTGTGACACCATGGCGTCGGTGTGGTTAAATATTCGGAAAAGGATGTTTACTGGATGATAAAATCACTGTTATATTTTTTACTCTCACCTCTCAGCAGTAACCAATCAGCTCAAAGCAAACATGTCTGAGGTCAGCTGAGTGGTCCACTGTCACCCATAGTGCTCTGTAGCTTACAGTGTAAAGCGCCCTGAGGTGGTTTGCTGCTGTATAAATGAATGAAAGCCGATCTGAACACTAACCTGGGCATCCGGCGCGTTGAGCTTGTCCTCCAGCATTCGACATAAATGCTGCAGCCTCCTCGCGCCTTCCAGCACCGAAGACTCTGCCCACTCCCAGAATGCACCAGGAGAAAGGCTGCTGTGAGGGAGCTGCAGGGAGACACGTGAAGGATGAGCACAGATATCCAACGTGTTTTCATGCATCAGCCTGTCTGTAAGGACGTCACCTGCTGAGCGAAGCTGTGAAACAGCTGCTCCATGTCTGCTGCGAGATCTCTGTGCAGACAGCTGAACGTCCCCAACGTGCTCCACATCATCTGCAGAGCCAGCCCGTTAAACTGAGGGAGCTCCGTCAGGAGCAGTGTGTTCAACGTCCTGTCAGGAGGAGAGGGGAGTAGAGGAGATCACTCACAGCTCCAGCCATCAGGAACCATCAGAAACCAGTTCCCACCTGTACGTGTTGGCCACAGCCTGCTCCTCGTAGCTCAGGTTGGGTTTTCCTTCGATCACCTCGTAGTCGAGCAGCTTGTCGAGTCTCTTCCTGATTAGGTTCCTCGGGCCCACCAGGAGGTCCCGGAGAGCGCAGAGCGGCTGGTGGATCAGCTTCCTCATCCTCTTCTCCTAGAAGAAGGAACAAAGAACAGATCGACATCAGCAGACCGTCGTTCACTGCATCATCCTTTCACAGGGGGCAAAATATGCATGTCCACCTCTGCACGCACTCAGAGACGCAGCGGCCTGTGTCTGACCTCTGATCATGTTCTGAGCGTGTGCAGAGGAGATCGGAGGCGGGATGCAGGATGCAGACCGTCCACCAATCAGAAGCTGTTTACACAGAGAGAAGTCTGTGATGTAATCTGTAAAGTTTGGTGCTGTGTCTGTGATCGTAGTTCATTCTGTCCTCTTAACTGGACACGAGCCGACAGGATGCAGTGCTGCAACACTTCCTGCACCTGTAAAGACCGCAGCACCGCTCTCAGAGTTAATCACTCACAAACATCGGGAGGATCCACTGTCGGAGCGCCGTCGTGATCTCCTTGTAGCAGATCGGTGCCTTTTCTCCGTCCATGTCCAAGTCAAAGTCCTCCGTGCGGCAGGACAGGAAGCCCTGCAGAGCAACCACACACAGCTGAGCGCTCGGCTGCCCAAACACGATTCGCCGACCCCAGCGCGTTATTTTACAAACCAAACATGTACATGCAAACACATCAGAGTGAAGCTGAAACAAAGAAACTGCAGACGGAGAGCAGGAGATGTGGGCCGGTCGTCCTCGCTAACGTCTAAACAAGCTAAACAGCAGAGAGATACAAAGAGCTGAGTGTTGGTGTGAAGGACAGAATGAGGAAAACAGAAAGGTACACAAACATGTGTGTGGCCTCCTGACAGAGACTCACAAACTCATGACTGCACGTCTAATTATAGCATCTGCTGCAGACGCTGACCGTGAGTCACAGCCTGAAACAGTGACTGCTGCTGACCCGTGCAGCCAAAACCCACCGTTAGAGAAACTCATGTTTTACAATGAGTTTATTCAGGTTTGATATTTAGTCACTAAAGTCCACTAAAGCTTTGAAGTCGAGAGACAGGACAAAGTGTGAGTGTGAGTTTACCTGGAGGTGCTGCAGGTACATCTCCACGTTCTCCAGCAGCTCCAGGATGCCGTTTTCCAAAACATAGAAGAATCCTTCCAGGGCATCAAATTCCTCGTCCACCAGCTGCAAGACATCCAACACTCCGGTCTAAATAGATGCTCTGAGCTCACACACTGCTGCGCTACATAAACCAGCTGTGCTACCTGTGACACGCTGCTTTAAAACATGTAGTAATGGGGTCAGTGTCAGTAGGAGCGAGAGGTTCAGAGAAGATACCCACCTGCTGTTTGTGAGGCGCAGCCAATCAGAAGACATTTGTCTTATAGGAGAAGCACCAGGATGACGCACAGAAGGATTACTGTGAACTGTGGATCATGCAAAGCTACTCTGGTGGAATCCAGGAGTGAGAACAGCAGGTTACAGCTCATGCAAAGCCTCCGTCAGTCATACACTGTAATGATACGTGTGGAAAGATCAGCAGGGGGAGCAGGCTGCAGACAGGAAGTGTCTGATCAGACCTTCCACTGTCCCCACTCCACAGCTGTGCTTCCACCCAACAGCATTTGGTCGATCAGACCTTCCAGTGGTCACCTGAGCTTCACACCCACGCACATGCACCTGTGGCTCACCACGGCTGAATAACACCACCCAAACTTAAGGCCCGGTTGGAGTGGAGCGCTGTACTCACTAGTGTTAGTGTAGCCCGGCTCAGACTGATGCTGATCTCCCTGAGCCTTGCTCTGACGTCTATCTCCCTCTCCCTTTTACAATCCGTCTCTGGACCCTTCCCAGATGAGCGTGAGTGAGAGTGAGCACGGTGTGGACTCTGGATTTGGACTGAGCGTGCGTTCCCCTTTTTCACAGCCCCCTTCTCCCTGCCTCACTCTATACATGTACACATCACCGGTGTTGTAAATAAACCCACTTGTCTGATTGCACAGTTCAGAGTCCAGCACAGCAAACCTGACAGTAACTTACTGCGAGACATCGATTGTAATTTTTATACTCATGGAGGATGTGTGCTGTACAGTCACTCTGGCTCGGACATTCACACCCACGGTGAGTGGGTCTGAACACAGCAGTGGACTGGGGAGAGTGGGAGGTCTGATCAGACACTTCCTGTCTGCAGCCTGCTCCCCCTGCTGATCCTTCCACATGTATGATTATAGTGTATGACTGACGGAGGCTTTGCATGAGCTGTAACCTGCTGTTCTCACTCCTGGACTCCACCAGAGCAGCTTTGCATGATCCACAGTTCACAGTAATCCTTCTGTGCGTCATCCTGGTGCTGTCTGACACAAGCTGTTTTAGCTCCACCTCCTTTAAGACAGCATTCTACTGATTGGCTGCTCCTCACAAACATGTGGGCGGAGCTTCCTGTGGCTGAGGCTCAGGGATCGGCCTACCTTAGGTTTGAGTCCGGCCTCGTGTTTGATCTGCTGACCGAGCCTGGCGGTCTTCTTGGCGATGCTGTGGGTGTTGAGGCGAACGATCTTGTCCTTGATGGTCAGCATTTCCATCTTCCTGTATTTGTCAGCTAGAAAACACGAGTGACAGTTAAAACCTTCTGCTTTCTCACGCCAACATCCGGCCCCATTAGTCACGCTCCTCACCGACTTCCCGGAAGCGCTTGTATTCGTTGATGCGACAGTTTAAGGCGACAGAGGTGTGAGCGGTCTGCTCCAGCAGGGCGTAGGCCGGGTGGGAGGCGTCGGTGTGCTTCTGGATGGTCTGCAGCAGCAGGGGGTAGCGGGCGATCCGCTGCACGGGCATCACCAAAAAGAAGCTCAACGAGGTGGCGTTGACGTCAGGCCTGAAGGTCAAGAGAGACACAAGACTCATCAGTCAGCTCCTCGGCTCTGAGCACTTCCTGTCCAAGGCGAGACGAGGCGCCGTAAACTCACGCCGCAGCCTTGATGACTCTGACAACCTCGTTCCACAGAGCCTCCTTCTGTTTGTAGCTGTTCTCCACCTCCGTCACATGATTGTAGTGCGCCAGGTACTCCTTATAGGCGGCTTCAATCTCTGATGACAGGCTGAGAAACGAGTCACCTGTCAGCAAAGGAAAACACACCTTTACTCCTTTACAGGAAGCAGCAGAAAGGAAGTTTTAACGTTCATCACGGGAAACGCCTGTGCCGAGTAAAGAGCGAAGACAATCATCACTGTCTACCTCCCGGGTTTCTCGATGATGATCATCTCGTGTTCATCCAACAAAAACTGTGAGAAGTTAGAGAAACATCAGCTTATCAGACGTCAGAGCGGCACAACGTCTGACGCGTTGGGGGGGGACTTTAAGGTGGACTTTACATGCTGAGCTGGTCTGGTCTTCCCCGGAACAAAAACAAAGAGGTGACACCTGTTTGATTCAGGAACTCACCTGAGCTGAATCACATTACTTCATCTTTAAATTTGTGTCAATAAAGAAACAAAAAGGATAAAAGAGTCAGAAAAACAACAAACAACAACCACTTCCTGTTTGACTTCCTGTTTACAACGACAGAAAGACTGAAGCTGTGAGGGTGACACGTCAAAGTAAAGGTCTGGTGTCAGGTCGCTTACAGAGACTCTGCAGGAAGTCAGGCTCTCCAGGCTGAAGCTGCTTCTGGTCCAGCAGGCTCAGGAGACGGCTCGATACGTCGATCACCTCCTCGACGTGCAGAAACATGCTGTCCAGGCCTGCTGGAGGCGGCTTCGGTCAGAGCAGGTGGAGGGAAGGCAGAAAATGAGGGTTTTAACCTGATATCAGACACTTCTTTAACCCCAAAGTCTGAAGGTTCCCCATTACAACCCATACACTCCCATTATAACCCAAATTACCCATTCTAACACATTGTGTTCGTGTATTTTGAGTATATAAAAACATCTGAAAAACGCTGAAAGTGATGAAAGTGATGGGGATGTGCTGCAGCAGCATCAGAGCTTGGCTGACCTCTGACCTCTGATAATAAAGGTGGATCTGTGCTCATTGTGGAATGACGGGGCAGTGGGTGTGCTGCCCGCTGGGAGGCTGAACAATGCACAATCTGCTCATCTGTCTCACAGAGCCGCCATTCACTCACGCCTTCGCCCTGCTCCCCGTGTTTCACTTTTGCATGCTCTACATTCATCTCTTATGGAACACCGCTCACATCTCTCCTGCTCCCTCGCGGTGTTTCCACAGCTCAGCTCTCGCCCATAAAGCCTGATTTCATTATGTTTTATGAGGCCTCATTTCATTAGCACAATGATTATAAGCTGTTATTTAGCAGTACTAAGCAACAGAACAGGCATAATGAAAAGCAGGTGATAAGAAGCCACTGAGAGGGCGCAGGATGCTAAAGCCCTCACCTGCTGCACAGGTGAGCAGCAGCTTTAAGTTCAGCCTCTTTCTTTTTGCTTCTTTGTATTGTCACTATCAGAGTTTGTCACTGTGACTGTATACACCTCTCTGCATTTATTCACTGCTTATTATTCATCTCTGTCCCCTCCCCGCCCCTCCCTCAGCCCTTCTTCCTCCCCAGCTGGATGAGCTCTATGAACAAGTGCTTGTTCTCAGAGGTCCTTGTTGGGGTGTTCTCTGTATTATTATACATTATCATTATTTAGCTTACAATATAAAGCACATTGAGGCCACTGCTGTTGTGATTTGGTGCTATATAAATAAAGCTGAAGCAGCTCTGCATGATTCACAGTCGATAATAATCCTTCTGTGTCTGATCCCAGGGCTCAATGCAGGCCCTAGGGTCGCCCTCCTTCTGAAACGAGCAGTTTGGCCCCTCCCCCTGCTTCCTGCTTCGATGGGCAGGTGTGTTCCTGGGTCCTACCTGTAGCTGCTGCTGCAGGTTGCTCCTGATGGTCACGGTGCTGAGCTGCAGCAGGCGCAGGTAGCTCCTCTCAGACTCCACGAGCTCCTGGATAGCCAGCTGCTGCCTCTGGGCCGCCCTCTCCTTGGCTGCTGCCTCCTCCTCCTCCTCGGCCCTCCTCTGGGCCTCTCTGGCCTCCTCTTCCAGCCTCTCCTCTGATAATGAGCTCTCCTCTGAAAAACTGTCCTGAGAGGAGAATCTCCGAGCAGCTTTTCCATCTTCAGGTGGCGCCTCCACCACTACAATCACCCCTGACTCAGGCGTCTCCTCCTCTGAGATGAACTTTTCCCCTCCAGTTTGATCTTTGCTGCTTCCAGCTGTCTGACCTGCAGCTCCCAGAGGAGACCGAGCAGACGAGGCTGGTTTAGGGAGAACCAGCGGGAAGGAGAGCCTCCTGGGCACCTCCATGATGGAGACGGCTGTGAAAGAAACAGACTGTCAGGTATTTCATTACATGTCTGAGCATCTTTGCTGTCATCAGTCTGCTCTGGAGCTTGCAGACTTCACATTCCCTGATGATTGAGAGGACGCACGCTGTCTCCATGGGAAATAACAGCGAATGACAAAGACTCACACAGACATCCTCAGCCTGACACAAACAACCAGCTCGCCAAACAACAACTTCAGCTGGAAGGAGAGTTTTCAACCAATCAGCACTCTGCTCACACACAGCATCCTCATCCAGAGGAAGAAAAGCACAGAGACGGCCGCAGTCTCTGTACAAACACGTCATTTAAACTAGTGTACTACACCACTGTTAATCAATATAGATCATCAATAACTAATAAAAGATAACTCTGAACTACAGACGACAGAAACTGAAGAAAAAGATTTTCCAGCCTGACCGAGTTTCAGCAACAGGTCGAAGCTTCCTGTTGCTTCCTCACACTGAAATACACACACACACACACACACACACACACACACTGAATAAATGACTGAGGAAGTGTGTCTGCACGTCTTTCAGTTTCCTTCAGAGGTGAAACATCTTTAAGCAAACTTAAAGAAGTCCAGACACTTTTCTCTCGGAGCTCCTTAGACTGCGATGACCTGGATGACTGAGAGCGTTCACAGACACTCAGGAAGTGTCCACCACCACCCCACCCTCCCACCACCACCACCCCACCCCCATCTGGGGGGCACGGTGACCCACAGAGGGGATTACTGAGATTTAAAATCCTCAGTCTAAACAGCCCCAAATCACAGTGAAAGCAAACACTGCCTCTGATGGTAAACTCCTTCACCCTCAGCAGAAAACCGATGATTCACAAATAACCCTGATCACCTAAAACCCTCAGACCGGGTCTGAACCGGGTCAGAGCCGTTTTTATGCAGGCGGGGACAAACTGAAGGAAGCACACGCTCACCTTTAACCCCGAAACACTGCAATCCCCTCAGCTCCGATCCTCACCCAGCTGCAGCGTCCTCGCTCGCTCCTCTCCCCGCCGCACTGAAGCAAAGTCTGCTGCAAGGACAACACACACACAGACAGACACACACAGAGTGTAACTTTCTCCACTGACTCACACACACACAGGCTGTGTGTGAGTAAGGGGGATGGGAGTGGAAAAGAAGGTGGGAGGGCTCACACAGGAAAACACACACACTCGTGCTGCTGAGTAAGCTGAGTGACTGCAGCAGCTGGTGGGGAGAGGAAGTGGCACTCACCCAGACAGAAACTGATTGGCTGACAGATCTTCAGACTGAAGGGAAGGACCAATCAGAGGACATGTTGATGAAACGCGGTGGGGTCCATGCAGCAGAGCTTCAGGCAGCAGAGGCTGAAGTTTCCCTCTCACAGGAGACAAAGTGCTGCTCCTCCTCCTGCTCCTCACAGGGATCGCTCAGATTCTCTGACAACAAACAGGGTTTACATTTACATTTAGGTCCTCTCTGACCTCTGACCCTGACAGGAAGTGAACACCACCCCAAACATAAAGACTTTATCCTGTATTAAAGGGCGAGTGAACTGCACATCCAGACTCTAACAGAGCAGCTTTGCATGACTCGCAGTTCAGAATAATCCTTCTGTATCTGATACTGCTTCATCCTGTGTGTGAAAGAAGCTGCTTTAGCCCCGCCCCCTTCCAGACGTCACTAGAGGGCAGTGGAAACACGGCAGGCCAGGTGGGGTGACCAGGAACAGCAGGTTGAGAGTAAGGGGGATACGTTTAGAAGCAGAGAGTCAGATCTGAGGTCTGCAGCACAAAGCAGGACTTCACCTGATCCAGGTAACCCCGGGTTTCTGTGAAGGGGGTTAAAAAAATAAACTGATGCTGTGAACCAAACCTGCTCCAGATTAGCGATCAGCAGGTATGAAATCCCCACCCACCAGCCAATCAGATCTCAGGAAAACAACGTCCCTGTTCCTAAGGATCCCTCAGAGCGTCGACAGCAGCAGGTCTGAAGTCTGTGCGACTCCGAGTGACAAATATTCATTCTCCATCACAACTTTGATGTGGGGTTCAGTTTCTGTTTTATAACCTTTAACATGCGAGTCGGTTACTGACTTTACAAACATTTATTTGACAAAATGCCTGAATGACGGACGGTTTCCTGTCCAGGCTTCAAACTTTATTAACACACACACTGATGCAGAGCTGCTGACACTGACCTCTGAGTCGTCTTAGTTTTATACTTTATTCTTCTCCTAACATCACTGTGATTGGCCACCAACTTTCAGGTGAGCGTCCTCGTGCCTGGATCAAGAAAGCCGAGTTCAGTCAGCGGGCTGGTAACCGACCGCCCTGATCTCTGACGTCGGGATACCCGGGGAACCGAGAAGGAACGGTGGACTCACCTCGTAGCGCACACCATCGTCCTTCCTCAGTGACATCATCCAGGTCCAAGGGCAGGAACAGCTGACAGAAAGCGCCTCTCACTCAAAGCTTTCACTTCAGTTTATTATTCCAGAGTTGGTGTGCGGCGCAGGTTCACACAGCAACTGGCTGACAGCAAACATCTGGAACATCTGGAACCTTCTCAGCCCGAGCTTCAGCCTGATGACCAGCGTGTCAGCGGGAATAAACAGGAAGACGTTATCGTGCCGCAGCCCGACAGGCTGACGAGATTCACATCGGCGTGTTTGGGTGAGTGTGCAGGGCGGGAGCGGCTTATCCTGCTCATAACATCCTTGGAATGTGGGTGAGGAATGCTGCGGGGCCGGACTCGGTCAGCTGATCGGCTGACGGATTCAGGTGTGCTGCAGGAAAAGAAAGGCTTAAAAGTGACGTGACACTTCAGGCATTCACCACCTGCAGAGCAAACACGCTGCTCAGAGTCCAGAGCTCGTACACTTCGTACCTGGAAAGCTTTCAGAGCCGTGCACATTCCCAAGCCGGGATTCATATTAAATCATAGCAACTATGACAAACCTGAGAGTGAAACATGACACAGACAGGCCTCGTCGCTCCTCACCGATCCGATCGTTCAGCGAGAGGTTTCACTCAGCCGACAACGTCTACCTGTGAGCTTCCTGGGACGGACCTCTACATCAGCAGCAGATCCAGGGTTCCTGTCTCTTCTGCCGCACTTCCTTCACACAGTGAGGAAAACTGATCCGATGCTTCGTGCTCAGTAAACTTAAATGTCCAATGACTGACTCGGACAAAGTTTTAGGTTTGGTGTGAACGCTCTCAGGCTGCGAGGTGACCTCAGGGAGAGGGGAGGATGGGGGAGGACTGGTCCTGACGAGGAGGGGAGGATGCACCGATGACGGGCGGAGCTGCAGAGACGACAGAAGGATTCGCATCAGAGTGGATGAAAAGATGGAGGCGGATGATCCGCTGTGGCGCCCACTACAGGCAGTGTCAATTTGGAAAAGTTTATTTTACTGTTTAGTTTCAGTAAATATTATAATACATGCTGTCGACAGGAATCTGACTCACAGCTGTACAAAGTGACCTGTCACACCTGAGCTCTCTGAGGTCTAAATCTAGACCCATCACAGCCTGACTGGAGAGAGTAAAGCTACAGACATCTCAGTCTGGTTGCTATTGTTGTTCCAGCAGCTCAGGTGACGTCAGCTCGACTCAGACTCAGCGTGGGTGGATCGTGTCTCAGCCTGACCTCGGAGCCTGCGGTCACCCTCTCCTGTCAGGCACGTCCAGTCGTCTCTTTGGGTCCACGGTGACCACGACCAGCCACAGAGTCACGTCACCGCTGACAGAAACCGTCCAATCGGAGAGCAGAGTTCAAGCGGAGGGAGTGAATCACTCAGGAAACTGCTGTGATTCTCTGCGAGCGCACACAGGCGTCACAGATGTGTCACTGCTGATGTCACTGAGCCGTGACCGTGTCCAGCTGCTTAAAGCGACGGCACAAAGAAGAAACACAAATTACCTTCATGGATCTTCATCGAGGACCGCGGGGACAGCAGAGGACTCCGCAGCACGGGGCTCAGCAAACACCTGAAACACACATCAGACAGGAGACACACAAAATTAAGTTATTACGAAAATAAGATTCATGTGGCTAAATGGTAACAAACTGAACTCTATGGGCAGAGGGCTAAATCAATCCCATCATTTGCAGACTAAACCCGCTGATATTACCAAAGTGTTTATTTTAAGGAGAAAATTTCTACTCTAAGAAAAGAGATCTACAACATGAAAGTGATTGAAATAACACAATAAGTCAAACAAAGTTTGACAGAGATTGAATGCAACTGAAAATGTGTTTAAACCATCAGATGGAGGTGAAATGATTACAAACAGTAGCTGATGTGATTAACTATAATTAACTTCAGTTTAGAAAAACGCAGCTGTCCTCCTGTTTGAATGGTAGTTAAAATTGTTCCTCTTAAAGAACAATAATGAGCCATGAGTATGTTACCCGCTCTGAGAGGATGGTGGAAGAACAGTATGACCTGATCAGTGTGTCTTTATAACAATGACGTAAATTCCGTTTATAAACACTAACGTAACTGATGATTGGATACTGAAGATAACAGCGTCAGATCTGAGCGCGGCGTTTGATTCAACTCCTATGATTCTGCTCGGCATGTCGATTAACCGAAGCCTGATTAATCATTAACGCGAGCAGGCGGAAACAAATCACGGACTGTTTCCGGAGGGTAGCAGACCTGCGGAGGAGGAGGAGGAGGTCTGCTACCCTCTGCCGTCCTCCACTCAGAGAGGAGCGGAACCCCCTGACACCTCCTCACCTTCCATCCTCTCGCCTTCGCACCTCTCCGTTTCCTCTGAGCGCGCGCCGTCTCTCTCACCTGTTGATGTACTGCAGCTCACGAACTCGATCAACACACACAGGACATCCGCCCTCTGCTCTAAAAAATAAAAGCATTCCGTTTTTTCAGAATAAAAGCGGCTCACCGGTCTGACTGCGTGGTGTCCCGCCCACTGAGCGCGTCCAGTGCACGAGTTGAAATGAAGAGAAATGGGCTGTATCCCAATTCCCAATTCAGGGGCTGCTCGAAATGCGGACCTGAAATGCGGCCTTCATTTCCCTGAATTTTAAGGCTGTGGCGATGTAGACTTCGTGGCCCAACATATCCCACAATTCATAGCGCGGCAGTCACTGTGGATAAATTTGCCGCAGACGGCAGAAGCGGAGCGGCCGAAGAGTAAACTGTTAAACGTAAGTAGTGAATATGATGTCACTTATTTATGTGCAAATGTTTAATAATGAGGAACATTAAAACATTACTGTTGGCCACATGTCGGGAAAGTTATGTGACATTAGTGATGTTTGTACTTTCAGCGGTAACTTGGTTTTAAAGCCTCTACTTCTAAATATATATATATATAGTCGACCTTAATCTTACAGAGAATGTGATGATTTTATGGATAATTAAAGTCAGTCATATATCCACAAACACAACAAGCTGAAAGTCAGTGATGCTGCTCGGTTTGCAGTCCTGAATATGACGGCACAAGCAGGATTCACTGCACTGTTAATGTTAGCTATGTTATATTGCTGCCTCTGTTCGGTGGTGTCGAGCCAAACGGACTTTAACGTGTGTTTGAACGAGCTGACGGTTCACTCGTTAAGCTGAAAGAAAGATGCTTTAATCACAGGAGTCACACATGTGTCCACTGGACCATCTGGAACTCTTCTTGTTTAGCACTGGTAATAACACAAACACTAAATCCTCCTTCTCTTGTATGGGCTCAAAATGTGGTCATAAATATTTTGTACTTGTAAATCAGGATTTGTATGTGTAAAAAGAATTTGTGCGTGCGTAAAAAAGATTTGTATGTGTAAAAAAGATTTGTGTGTGGACTTAGCCAAAAAAACCCCTGCAAGTTACAAGTACGAATTTTGACCCTATTTTTCTTCCTGTCATCTGATTGGTCAATGTCATGTCAATCACAAATGTAACAATCCAATCAGAGAACAGATGAGTTTGGCTGTCGGAGGGGCACTTTTTTGAACTGCAGGTCCTTGAAGGGAATAAATGCCCTTTTACATGCCAACCCAGCGTTTTCCTTCATCACCACGAAGGAAAACAGTCTGTGGACGTCCGAGTGTGGTGATTTTTGTGTCATAGGTCTACGTGCTTTATACAGGGACTTCGACAGCCTTTTCAACAGCGCTGCGGACCGCGGGGGGCGGGGGGCAGTGTTTTGGAAATGACAGTCTTCATTACAAAGCTTTCTTCGTTATGAATTAGCATACATGTTTTTATTGAACATTTGAAGAACTAGCAAAAAAAACAGAAACTGTTGTAGAGGACATAAAGTCAGAGATAGAAACGACAAGGAGCAGGTGCATCTAGTACAGGTAGAGCTGCTGCAAAAACCCACAGAGCTCAGCAGCCAGCGGGTGCTAACTGCTTTTAGTTAGCAGTTAGCATTAGCAGCACATCCTGCGTCCGATGTGAAAGGACCTTTATGCTGCGCACTGTGACTCACAGCAATGGTCCCGGGTCAGCCCTGACTTTGTGTTAAACTAATCCTAAAGTAATAATGGTATTTCTAACCACTGACATACCACAACTTTATCCTTTCAACAGCTGCTGAAAGTAAGGGGACCTAGCTGCTATCGGATATTTATATAGAGATCCTCCAGCTTCAAACTGTATTACCCTTCAAGGACCTGCAGTTCAAAAAAGTGCCCCTCCGACAGCCAAACCCATCTGTTCTCTGATTGGATTGTTACATTTGTGATTGACATGACATTGACCAATCAGATGACAGGAAGAAAAATAGGGTCAAAATTCGTACTTGTAACTTGCAGAGTTTTTTTTGGCTAAGTCCACACACAAATCTTTTTTTACACATACAAATCTTTTTTACGCGCGCACAAATTCTTTTTACACATACAAATCTTTTTTACACACACACAAATCTTTTTTACACACACACAAATTCTTTTTACACATACAAATCTTTTTTACACACACACAAATTCTTTTTACACATACAAATCCTGATTTACAAGTACAAAACTGATTTACAAGTACAAAATATTTATGACCACATTTTGAGCCCATACAAACTCACTGCTGTAATAACTTATGATTAATATAATAACTATAATATTGGCCATATCATATTTACACTGACTTTAGTCTCATGAACAACATTAGCTAATTGTTATTTACTAGCTAATCTTAAATGACTGTTCAGAACAGAACTGAAGGCCAACAATCATGTTTTACAGTCCTGTGGTCTCAGCCTCAAATACTTATTAAATCACACAAAGCTCGTGTAGAAACAAACACACGAACAAAATATGTTCTCCTTCATTTCTGTCAAACAAAGCTGTATGAAACGTTTCCAGCGGTTGGTGTTATGGTTGCTAGGCAACCTGGGCAGCGCGACGGAGGCTAGACCGTCCCATTTCACAAGCCTCGCACTTCCGGCCTTCGCGGTCTTTGAGTACGCGGCCCTTGAGGATCGTTGAGGCTGCGTACTTTAAGGCTGCAGACCCTGAATTGGGATACAGCCAAAGTCTGATTGCAGACGGAGCTTCGTCTCAGGCATCAACGAGGACTCACACAAAGGACCACCAAACACCTGCAAACAGCTGAGTGATGACGTTCACCATGGATCGGCTTCACTGCTTCCTCTCTGTTAGAAACACCTCCATGAAGTAAAGCATTCATTCAAATAAGGATTAAAAGACATGAAAACACTTTAAAGACAATAAATATATGAAATAAGTTTTAAACTGAAACCTTTGATTGGACTTCTGGAGAAATATTATCCAGTGTATCAGTCAGCTGTGGTCTGGCCTCCAAAGGTACCTCCACATGTTCTCTGTGCTTCAAACCAGTTTCAGATCACAGCATGACTTTCTGTCTGTCCTCAAAACGTGAGGAGGCGGCTGATGAAGGCTTTAATGACCACACAAGCTCAGTTCGGCCTCACAGGAAGAAGTCTGCATGTTTGCTATGTAACACAGAGAAGGTTTCAGTGTGAAGGCTGCGGATCCCGCTCAGTGTTTTCATCAGAGACGAATGTGAAAGTTTATTATCGGTAAAAAATGAAAAAAATTACACGCTCCTCCTCTTAGTCTTTGTATTTGATTTATTTATTTTATTACTCACATTATTATTATTGGGAGAAGACAGAAGAAGAGGGTTTATTATAATTATGCATGAAATGAATTTTAGGCTCAAACTGGAGACCAAACAAAGATAACAGGCAGACTCAGGCTCCTGTCTCTGCTCTCCTCTTCCTCTCGTGGGCATAGTGATGAAGAGCTGCTTTTATATAAATCAGGAAATGTGGATTATTAAACATGAGGTCTCTCTCTTCCAAGTCTCTGTTAGTACATGACTTAATAATTGATCAACAAATCGATTTACTCTGCCTTACAGAAACCTGGTTGCAGCAGGATGATTATGTTAGTTTAAATGAATCAACAATCTGTCTGATTTCTCAGACTTTTTATCCGATTTAGTGCTCACATAAAATAATGTAGATGCTAAAAATGAATGCCATGTTGAGGCTGTCAGTCTGTTATTAGACTCAATTGGCTTCTCTCAAAATGTAAAAGAACCCACCCACCACTTTAATCACACTCTAGATCTTGTTTTAACATATGGCATAGAAACTGAACATTTAACAGTGTTTCCTGAAAACCCTCTGCTGTCTGATCATTTCCTGATAACATTTACATTTACAATAATTGATTACACAGCAGTGGAGAGTAGACTTTATCACAGTAGATGTCTTTCTGAAAGTGCTGTAACTAAGTTTAAGAATATAATCCACCCACTGTTATCATCTTCAATGCCCTGTACCAACATAGAGCAGAGCAGCTATCTGAACGCTACTCCAACAGAGGTCGATTATCTTGTTAATAATTTTACCTCCTCACTACGTACGACTCTGGATAATGTAGCTCCTGTGAAAACTAAGGCCTCAAATCAGAAGTACCTGACTCCGTGGTATAATTCTCAAACACGTAGCCTAAAGCAGATAACTCGTAAGCTGGAGAGGAAATGGCGTGTCACAAATTTAGAAGATCATCATTTAGCCTGGAGAAATAGTTTGTTGATTTATAAGAAAGCCCTCCGCAAAGCCAGAACATCTTACTATTCGTCACTGATTGAAGAAAATAAGAACAACCCCAGGTTTCTCTTCAGCACTGTAGCCAGGCTGACAAACAGTCAGAGCTCTACTGAGCCAACCATCCCTTTAACGTTAACTAGTAATGACTTCATGAACTTCTTCACCAATAAAATTCTTATCATTAGAGAAAAAATTACCAATAATCATCCCACAGATGTAACATTATCTACAGCTACTTTTAGTACCATTGATGTTAAGTTAGACTCTTTTTCTCCAATTGATCTTTCTGAGTTAACTTCAATAATTAATTCCTCCAAACCATCAACGTGTCTTTTAGACCCCATTCCTACTAAACTGCTCAAAGAAGTCCTGCCATTAATTAATGCTTCAATCTTAAATATGATCAACCTATCTGTCTTGTCGGATCAGGCCGGACTCAGAACTGTACCGTTAAAGGGAGGTTTATTTACAACACCAGGTGACATATATACATATGTACTGTGACCCCAGAGTAAGAGTACAGGGCAAGGGTAACTCGTTCACACTCCTCTACACACTGTCTGTGGCTGACACACTCGCAGTCCAGTCCCACGCTGAAACTCACTCTCACTCATGCTCATCCAAACAGGGTCCACGGGAAACAGGCAGGGGTCCAGGAAGGTCTGTGCAGAGAGAAGAAACAGTCATTAGGGAAAACCAAGAAACACGACGGGACACAAAAAGATTCACAGGAGCATGAGCTGGGGCTACACTAACGGAAGTAAGTACAGCAATGCGGCAAAGAACAGCACGTACACCAAGGCCTTAAGTACTGGCAGGAACTATCATAGATGATGAGCAGCAGGTGAGTGATGAGTGGGTGTGGAGAACAAGGCGGAGACCAGGAACCAGGCACCACCCTGCTGGGGAGGAGTGAAGAGGGAGCGAGAACCACGAACAGAACACCAGAAAAGACGAGGGGACCACGACACTATGGGCGTTTCTCAATATGCGTACTTGCGTTCTCGTGTACTCGTGATACGTCATCAGTCGGAGACCAAGCACTGTTCCAATTCGAAGTACACATCAAGCCGAGAACGCGAGTACGTATTCGCGTACTTGAGCATTGAGAAACGGCCATTCTCTAATATTCACAGCAAGGATCTTACAAATATGGGCCGTTTCTCAATGCTCAAGTACGCGAGTACGTACTCGCGTTCTCGGTGAGTACGTACTTGCCAAGAACGCACGGGAGTACGTACCCGCCGAGAACGCGAGCACGGACTCGCGATTTGTACAATTGGAACACCTGCGTACGTGATGATGTCACAGGTCCGGAGTTCTTACTGCCGTCCCCTCTTAATTTAACTGTGAGTAACATGTTATGAAGCTTAACTTTAATCACAGCCAAACCGGTTTACTCAGGAACAAATAAAACACTGAAATAAACCTAACATTTAGAAGTGATCTAAGTGACTTATATATCATTTTTAACCTCAGTAGTGAAACCTCTATTAATAAAAATAGTGTACATGTACATACGTGTACATGCCTTAATAAAAACAAGCAGGTGAGATGTTAGAACGCTTTTATTTCTATTCTAGTGGACACTCAATACTATAGACAGCTGCTGGGGTTTCTTTAACCTGAGAAGTGAGAAGTCCGCCAGCGGGGGGGGGGGTTTGAAAATGATGTGCCGGGAGTCCGCTGTTGAGTTTTGGACGAAATGCATTCTGGGATATTTAGCTGTACCAAGTCCACACCGATGCATGCTCGATAAAACGGGCGGAGCGAGAACACATCCGGGACTTTTTCGCGTTCTCGGCTTGATGCGTACTTCGAATTGGACCAGTACTTGGTCTCCGACTGATGACGTATCACGAGTACACGAGAACGCAAGTACGGACAAGTACGCATATTGAGAAACGCCCATGGTATACTAGACCAAGATGGCGCCGAGTATGGCAGCCTCGTCGCGAGCTCCCACAAGCAACAGCTGTTTTTTGTGTTTAATTTTACTTTTCCTTTATTTTTTTACGAGTAGCACATGTCTCCTTGTGTACGACCGACAAACCTTACTGGACATAAAAGATGGACTTTCTCATCACTTTCCGGAGTTCAAGTTTTGCAACACGGACCCTCCGTTTGCAGACCCACCATTCATCTCACCTAAGAGCCTTTGTTCTCTGGCCCTGGAGGCCGCAAACGCCGACGCAGAGGGAGAAGATCTGGCGTTCTGGTTCGACTGAGACGGCGCACTAACAGACCACCGCTACCCAGTTTATTACTGGCTAATGTGCAGTCTCTGGAGAACAAGCTGTGCGAGTTTCGGGCACGGATCTCATTCCAGCGAGAGATGCGGGACTGCTGCGTGATCTGCCTCACAGAAACCTGGCTATCGGACAAGGTACCGGACTCCGCAATACAACTACCGGGGTTCTCTGTGCACCGTGCGGACAGGTCACAGGATCTTACTGGGAAAAGCAGAGGCGGTGGTGTGTGTTTCATGATCAACAACAGCTGGTGTGATTATGCGAACGTGCACCCGGTCAAATCATTCTGCTCAGAGGACCTGGAGTACCTGATGATTAAGCGCCGGCCATTCTGGCTACCGAGGGAATTTACAGCAGTGATTATTACGGCTGTTTCCATTCCCCCACAAGCCGACACTGACCGAGCACTCAGGGAACTGTACAGCGCGATCAGCAGTGAGGAAACCGCACACCCAGAGGCGGCGTTTATCACGACCGAGGACTTTAACAAAGGAAACCTGAAGAAAGTTTCACCAAAACTCCACCAACACATCCATTTCAACACTCGTGGAGACCGGCTACTTGACCACTGCTACACCTCTTTCCGGGATGTATACAAAGCCCTCCCCCGGGCCCCATTCGGCCAATCAGATCACCGCTCCATCCTGCTCCTGCCCGCCTACAGGCAGAAGCTGAAACAGGAAGCTCCAACCCTGAGGGTGGTGCACCGGTGGTTGGACCAATCGGAGTCTACGCTGCGGGACTGTTTTGATCACACGGACTGGGAAATGTTTCACGTGGCTGCGAATGACATTGATGAGTACACAGACTCAGTCTGCGGATTTATCAGGAAATGCGTGGAAGATGTCGTCCCATCCAGAACAGTTAAATCCTTCCCAAATCAAAAACCCTGGATTAACAGAGATGTTCGCACGGCGCTGGCGGCACAGAGCACCGCTTTTGCCTCCGCG